>NC_074675.1:32372211-32604711 GCF_029448725.1 Salvelinus fontinalis
ATTTGGTATCGAGCAGACCTAAGTCACTATTAAATTCATTAAAACAGCAACATTTTGCTCGAAATTTAAAAAGGAAATGATCTCATCAGAGAAAAATGTCCTCCTGTGTGCTACCTATATCCCCCCACTAGAATCCCCATACTTGAATGAAAACAGCTTCTCCATCCTGGAGGGGGAAATCAATCATTTCCAGGCCCAGAGACATGTACTAGTCTGTGGCGACCTAAATGCCAGAACTGGACAGGAACCGGACACCCTCAGTACACAGGGGAACCAACACCTACCTGGAGGTGACAGCATTCCCTCCCCCATATACCCCCCTAGGCACAACTACGACAACATAACCAACAAAAACGGGTCACAACTCCTACAGCTCTGTTGAACTCTGGGTCTGCACATAGTCAATGGTAGGGTTCATGGGGACTCCTACGGTAGGTACACCTATAGCTCATCGCTTGGCAGTAGTACTGTAGACTACTTTATCACTCACCTCAACCCAGAGTCTCTCAGAGCATACACTGTCAACCCACTGACACCCCTATCAGATCACAGCAAAATCACAAGTCTACTTGAACAGAGCAATACTCAATCATGAGGCATCAACGCCAAAGGAACTGAATAATATTAAGAAATTATATAGATGGAAGGAGTGTGGAAACCTATCAAAAACCAATTAGACAACAACAAATTCAATCCCTTTTAGACAACTTCCTGGACAAAACCTTTTACTGTAATAGTGAAGGTGTAAACTTGGCAGTAGAAAACCTAAACAGTTTATTTGACCACTCAACTTCCCCATAAAATCAAAAAAATGTCAAGCAGAAAACCTAAGAAAATTAACAATAATGACAAATGGTTTGATGAAGAATGTAAAAACCTAAGAAAGAAATTGAAACTGTCAACTAAAAACAAAGACTCAGAAAACCTGTGCCTATGCCTTCACTATGGTGAATCACACAAAAAATACAGAAATACACTACGGAAAAAGAAGGAACAGCACATCAGAAATCAGCTCAAGGTAATTGAAAAATCCATAGACTCTAACCACTTCTGGGAGAATTGGAAAACACTAAAAAAAAAAACAACACGAAGAGTTATCTATCCAAAATGGAGATGTATGGATGAACCAGTTCTCCAATCTTTTTGGCCCAATATCAAAGAACAAACATGATCAAATACAAGTCTTAGAATCAACTATTAAAGACTACCAGAACACACTGGATACTCCATTTACACTGAATGAACTACAGGACAAAATACAAACCCTTCAACCCAAAAAGGCCTGTAGTGTTGATGGTACCCTAAATGAAATGAGAAAATATACAGACCACAAATTCCAATTGGCTATACTTAAACTCTTTAAGATCATCCTTAGCTCTGGAATCTTTCCTAATATTTGGAACCAAGGACTGATCACCCCAATCCACAAAAGTGGAGACCAATTTGACCCCAGTAACTACAGTGGGATATGCGTCAACAGCAACCTTGGGAAAATCCTCTGCATTATCATTAACAGCACACTCGTACATTTCCTCAGTGAAAACAAAGTACTGAGAAAATGTAAAATTGTCTTTTTACCAAATTACCGTACGACAGACCACATATTCACCCAGCACACCCTAATTGACAAACAAACCAAAACAAAGGCAAAGGCTTCTCATGCTTTGTTGATTTCAAAAAAGCTTTCTACTCAATTTGGCATGAGGGTCTGCTATACAAATTGATGGAAAATGGTGTTGGGGGAAAAACATGACATTATAAAATCCATGTACACAAACAACATGCGTGTGGTTGAAGTTGGTAAAAAACACATTTCTTTCCACAGGGCCGTGGGGTGAGACAGGGATGCAGCTTAAGCCCCACCCTCTTCAACATATATATCAACGAATTGGCGAGGTCATTAGATAAGTCTGCAGCACCCAGCCTCACCCTACTAGAATCTGAAGTCAAATGTCTAATGTTTGCTGATGATCTGGTGTTTCTGTCCCCAACCAAGGAGGGTCTACAGCAGCACCTAGATCTTCTGCATAGATTGTCAGACCTGGGCCCTGACCGTAAATCTCAGTAAGACAAAAATAATGGTGTTCCAAAAAAGGTCCAGATGCCAGGACCACAAATACAAATTCCATCTAGACACCGTTGCCCTAGAGGACATAAAAAACTAGACAATATACATTGGCCTAAACATCACCGCCACAGGTAACTTCCAAAAAGCTGTGAACGATCTGAGAGACAAGGCAAGAAAGGCATTCTATGCCATCAAAAGGAACATAAAATTTGACATACCAATTAGGATCTGGCTAAAAATACAAATACTGGTTTCAAGCACAGGACGCAGCAGGTGTTTATTGTAAAGGACCACAGGAGGATGCAGGTAGCTGGGTCCAGGGGCAGGCAGATGGTCATACACAGGGGGTCCAAATAGGCAATAGTACAGGCAGGGAAAAAGCTAGTAACGTCGTCCGGGAGATCAGGCAATAGGTTGATAACAGGAAATCCGATAAACTACGGTACAGGCAGGGAATAGGCAAAACGCGTCGTTAGTGAGGCAGGCAAAAACTATCATACACGGGAGGATTGAATTACGGGACACCCGAGCTCCAAATAGAAGTGTGTCACAAAACAAACAATACCTCACAATGATGGGGTGCATATAACTGAACTAAATAGTGTGTGACAATGACATACAGGTGTGTCGGAAGCAGACATTACAAGTGTACAACATAAAACACCAAATAATGCATGCAGAGCAGAATTAGCTCGATACCCGCAATTTTTTTAATCTAATCTAAATTCTACAACCACCTAAAAGGAAGCGATTCCCAAACCTTCCATAACAAAGCCATCACCTACAGAGAGATTAACCAGGAGAAGAGTCCCCTAAGCAAGCTGGTCCTGGGGCTCTGGTCAAACACAAACAGACCCCACAGAGCCCCAGGACAGCAACACAATTAGACCGAACCAAATCATGAGAAAACAAAAATATAATTACTTGACACATTAGAAAGAATTACCAAAAAACAGAGCAAACTAGAATGCTATTTGGCCCTAAACAGAGAGTACGCAGTGGCAGAATACCTGACCACTGTGACTGACCCAAACTTAAGGAAAGCTTTGACTATGTACAGACTCAGTGACCACAGCCTTGCTATTGAGAAAGGCTGCCATAGGCAGACCTGGCTCTCAAGAGAAGACAGGCTATGTGCACACTGCCCACAAAATGCGGTGGAATCTGAGCTGCACTTCCTAACCTCATGCCAAATGTATGACTATATTAGAGACACATTTCCCTCAGATTACACAGACCCACAAAGAATTCGAAAACAAACCCAATTTTGATAAACTCCCATTTTTATTGGGTGAAATACCAGTGTGCCATCACAGCAGCAAGATTTGTGACCTGTTGCCACAAGAAAAGGGCAACCAGTGAAGAACAAACACCATTGTAAATAAAACCCATATGTATGTTTATTTATTTTCCCTTTTGTACTTTAACTATTTGAACATAATATGACATTTGTAATGTCTTTATTCTTTTGGAACTTTTGTGAGTGTAATGTTTTCTGTAAAAATATATATAGTATATTTCACTTTTGTTTAATATCTATTTCACTTGCTTTGGCAATGAAAACGTATGTTTCCCATGCCAATAAAGCCCCTTAAATTGTATTGAAATTGAAAGCGAGAGAGATAGAGGGAGAGAGATGGGTTGGGATAATGGTGGGGGGAAGATTGAGAGAGAGAGAAAGAGTGAGAGACACAGAGAGAGAGAGAGAGAGCGAGAGAGAGAGAGAGAGGGAGAGAGAGAGAAAGACAGAGCGTGAGAGACAGAGAGAGAGAAGGGTGAGAGACAGAGACAGAGAGACATGTTAAATACAGATGACAGGTACTTGGGTCCTATATAATGTTTGGAGTTTTCCCCAGTCAGATCACGTGATCAGAAAAACCCCAGGGTCCTTATGACACATATAGTGAAATTACCACCTAGTGTTAATGCAAAAGACTAAAAGGTTAATCTCAACTGTAAAACATGTTAACATAAGGGCATTTCCATCTAAAAGGACCCATGAGCACCAACATCTGAAGTTCATAGGAGCATGTCAAATTGGGTGTCAAATGAAAGCTAAGAGTCTATATATTATTTAAAAACTTTTTTCAAGCATTTTCCATCCTGAAAATGTGGAATAAGCAAAGGCTTTGATTTCTGGTCAAACATGGAAAAGAGGTCTTAGACAACAAATGTCTTAAAAGCTATTAGAAATACATCAAAACACAATATTGTTGAATTAATGACCCCTGCCAACTAATATCTACACTTACATTTGGTTTTGGAGAAATGATTTGCCTTCTGTAAGTTTAAGAAACATTTCCTTGTAATTCCGTTACCAAAAACCCACATATCTTGAAGATATTTTCTAATTTCTCTCCCTCATGTGGAGGGAGGAAAATGTATGTTCACAGAAGTAACAAGTAAAGGTTGAACTACAAAATAGTTAGAGTGTTTTTGCTGACAATAAGTTTGTTTATGAATTATTAAGTGAATAAAACTCATAATTATGTTAGGACTTACCAAAAAAATCAGTAACAGAATTACTGCAATTTAATTGGCTACAATAGTAGTCAAAAACCACAGTTGGGTCACTTGCTACTGTCCTCCCTTCCACTGGCATACTGTTATGTTCAGCTCATAACAGTTTTATTCTCTTTCTGTCGTTTGGTGGTCAAAGCAAGACTGTGACTGTCTTGATAACCTCTCCCTCTCACTCACTCACTCTCTCTCTCTCTCTCCAGTTAATGTCACCTCTACCGGCTCTTACTGACACCTACCATGACACCTACCACCTACACTATTTCGATTTACTGTAACAAACACCCTCACCCACTGAGCACCAACCAACACTGGACGTCAATGTATGTTAAAAAGTAGTTGAAATTTGGTCCTGGCCCGGAACAAATCTGAACCACTCATAGACGACTATGTTGCACAAGTTTGGACAGCACAGTACAGTAGATCTCAGTAGAGAACAGTACAGTAAAGACACGCATAGTAGAGTAAAGTACAGTACTGTAAAGTAGAGTTCAGTACAGTACAGTAGGGCACACTAAAGTAGAGCACAGTATAATATACTGTACTGAACATAACTACTTTACTGTGCTTTACTGTACTGTGCTCTACTGTATTGTACTGTACTCTACTGTGCTGTACTGTGCTGTCCAAAGTTGTGAAACATAGACGTCTATGATTGGTTCAGATTTGATCCAGTCCGGACCAACCAAATGTGGTATTTTTGGGGGGTGGAGCTCATTACAATAATAGCCAGATGTGTAGAATAATACCCATATATGCAAAAGAAGGATATTGCATAATTCTACCTTTGTTTACCTATTCAGGATACATCACCATGAAGAGAATGATATTCATATCCATAATTATGCATTTCTGTATAGTACAGATCAGGGACCCATAATGTAATTCCATTACTGTAATTCCATTACCAGATGTAAATCCACTTCACCTACTGTAGTTCAATAACAATATTTTTTTTTGGGGGGGGGGGAAACGTGGTCGCATAAAAAACTGAGGGAGATTTGACCGTAACTCAGCTACCAAACTTTGGTATCAGCACGGTCCTTCCAGTAAATGTTTGTTTTTTAAATATCTGTGTAAATTGGTCGAAGTAGTCCTTGTGAATTGAGTTGTATGGTTTGTTAAGCTTTCAAATCAATTGTTTTTGTTTAGCATACATTTTAAAGTGAAAATCCGAGTCAAAGCGTAATTCTGTTACCATGAAATTGCACATAACATTAAAACTAAAGAGTTCCGAATAATAATAATAATAATACGAGTCATTTCTTACTTTGGCAGCCACAACGTCGTTCCTTCCTCCTGTTAGTTTAAGCCAGATCTGTCCATCATGTGGCAACACAGCATCCTCCTCTCTCCCGATCATAAAGGACACCCCAAATATCCTCTCCAGGGAGGGGTGGAAGGACAGTAGGGCTCCGCGTAGCGCACCGGAACACGCAAACTCATCCTCCACCTGGTCCTCTCCTCCTCCATCACTCCATCCTTCTCTCTCTCTTCCAGACATTGGAGAGAGATGGCTCAGGGCAGAGGCCATGGGAATGGGGGGTTGTGTCAGAACTCACTGAGAGGGTGGGAGAGAGAGAGATAGAGACAAAGAGAGACAGACAGAGGGATATGGAAAGGGAGAGAGCGAGACACACGGAGAAATAAATGGTGTGTCAATTTATTCTATTTCCAATAAAATATTAATAACTTAATATGCCCATGTCAGGCAATGATCTGCCATAGATCTATAGAGATAAATAGTAATGTTTTTTTTGGAGGCACTAACTCCGCCATGGCTCGTTGGACAAAGTCTATGGGGAAAATTAATGGCGTTTTTGGATAAACGCTGAAAATAAGGTCTGTGGTAAACACAGGCTTTGGAGATCTTATACGTTTTGTTCTAGGAGATCATCTTCATCAGCTAACGTCCCTTTTTGTGAATTTTGAAGAATTTATGTAATAAAAATAAGCACATAAAGGCTTAATAATTCAAAGGTCATGTTAGCTGACTGCTATTATTTCATAGAACAAAACGTATAAGATCTCCTACGCCTGCGTTAACCTTCTTTTCGGCGTTTATCCCAAAGCTCTTTCCCCGTTCATTTTTATCATAGAGATGGTTGAACGAACGAGGTAACTAATTTCCGGGTTTTAGGACAACAAGCTGGCGAACTCTATGGGTCGAGCGAGATTTGGAAGGTTTGCCTCGCGAGACTTCTAGGTAGGAATAATAACAGGAATTGACAAACATTCTCTAAACCCAATCTCGTCCACAGCTAACAATAGTTTTATTTAATTTACAAAGTTAAATGTAGACTTTACATTTAAATAATATTATGAACAAACGCAACAATTCTCTAAACGCATTCATCCTTCTCCCAAAGTCGCTCTCTTTCACTGTGGCTCAAAATGTAGATTTCTAATAGGCTATTGGAATAATTTGATGCTGCCTTCTGCGAACTTAAAATAATACAGTACCAAATTCATAAATACCGTAAGATCAAAAAACGATGTGCCAGACCGACAGTAGCCGTTGGTAAAATAAAACGAGATAAAGTGTCAATTGAACAACATTTGAGTTTCTGTCTGAACTTGTGTGGTCTTCAAAAACGAAACAATAGACACAACAACGTAAATCCTAGAGTATCTGCGACATTCATAAAGTCAACTCAACTCCTATCTCTTGCCAGTCACATGCACGACTTCAATTTGTTATTATCGGTAATACCGTAAACCGACAGCTAAGTTAAGTTGCGTATTCATTATTTATTAAATATCGTTGGTGCTTTAGAATTAGGACTAACAGTTTTACAGAAATATGACATTCAAAGTTACTGAATACTTGTAAAACAAGCACATTAAACCCGACCTCTCGGTGAATGGTGACACCAGGAAACAAATATGCGCAGATACACCAGGGTGTACGATCAAAACACAGAGAGTAAATCAAGAGATAAGGGGAATTCCATTTACGTCATGCCCGACATAGAACACTTCCCTTTCCATAGATAAGTAGGTGGTTCCGCTGTAAACGAGAATTAACTTCACCCTGTAATTCTTTGCAACAAATTATCGAATCTAGCATTTCGTGACAGTAATTGTCAGTTGAAGAATCCAAGCCTAAAGCCATCATATTAACCATAACCCCTCTGTTGCATTACTTATATAAATTATAATGAGATTGGGGTAGGGGTAGGGGAGAGAAAAAAACATTGGATATTTATATATGGGGACCATTCTGCATGGAGAGCTACCAGCGCTGCTTTGTAAGCGGTTCCCTCATGATATGCTCTTATTTATTTAGTTGTGGGGGTTTGGAGTCAGACACACGCTCTGCTGTACAACATACAGTATTGTTTGAGTTAAGTCGGGGTTCTCTCCCTCTCTGTTCCTCTCTACCAGTCGTGGTGGATATCAAGTGATCTGGAGCAATGCTCGCAATTAATTTGTCAGTTCTGTTTTCTATTAGTTTACAATTCTAACCTTGGCTAAAAGGGAATGGGAAAAATATCAAATAAGGAACATGGCATTATCTCGCCATAGGCTCGCAGGCCTGCTCCTGCCCATGTCAAAGGCCTGCTCATGACCACAGCAAGCTACACAGTGCTGGGTGTGGCCCAGAGAGTGGATCTTGCCACCTGGTCTCAGAGCATTTTATTATTTTGTACGTAAATCCGAGACACTCCAGTTAGTATGATATGTTACGTTTGTATGGTATGTATTCATTTGTGGATGTCCATTCCCCATTTCGTATGATATGCTACGATTTACAATTTATATTATATGTTACAAATTTGTAAAACGTACAATATGTTATAATTTCTAGCTAGGTGACTAACGTTAGAAAGGTTTACAATATTATGCGTTATTGTTTTAGCAGTGACACAGGCATTATACTTTATGAATCTTGCAGGAAGATTAACCAACCCAGTTGCTTTGTTTGTGCTCATTAAGCATAGCAGATTAGAAACTTTGTTCTCTGTTATCATACCCAGCTAAAACAAGTCATTTGTGATACCTTTGCTATGGTAAAAGTTTTCAATCAAAGTGCTTGACTTGGGCATGAGCTCACCAGAGTTGAGTGCCAGCACATTCAATTTTCTACTGCTTGAGTTCCTGTTCCTCTTACAGAATATTAGCTCAAAACTATTGTGGAGCTCCTTCAGATAAATATGAACAGTACCAGCACCCAAAATGAGTACAGGCACCTATTTCAGTTCAAATCAAGCACTGGATATGTCCTTTACTTGTTTGCGGAGTTCACACCCTGCTACATTTCTGGGAAACAAGTTTTGGTTTATTTCTTACCATCATTTACTAATGTTGACAATTTTTTCATTGTATTTTGTAAGGTGCGCTCCATGTGATCAATGAGCATGTGTGTCACGATCGTCGTATTGTGGAAGAGAGGAGGACCAAGGTGCAGCGTGATAACAATACATCTTATTTTATTGAAGACGAAAAATGACGAACACTATACAAACGAATAAAACGACGACCGTGAAGCTATAGAACAAATAGTGCTGACACTAAACACTACACATAGACAATCACCCACAAACTACCTAATGAATATGGCTGCCTAAATATGGTTCCCAATCAGAGACAACGATAGACAGCTGTCTCTAATTGAGAACCAATCTAGGCAACCATAGACATACATACACCTAGACTAGACACTGCCCCATAAACATACAAAAAACCCTAGACAATACAAAACACATACATCCCCCATGTCACACCCTGAGCTAACTAAAATAATAAAGAAAAGAATGATAACTAAGGCCATGGCGTGACAATGTGTCTGGTTTCTCTGTCCTCGTAATGTTGATGGAATGCGCAATCCTGAGCACAAATATGCTAACTGGATGTCTGATTTATTATTGTCTTAAATCACCACCACTAATAAGCTGAGTTCCTCAGTAATTTTTTCTTCACCTCACACAGTAAGTCAACAAAGTCTGTTTAAAAAAAACTGATGATATTACCTCACAGTATTTGAAAAATCTCTCCAACACTCTCCCCCCACCAGTGGCAGCCTGCTCTCATAGACTAGATGTAACATAGTAAACGTAAACGACACACCCAAATTAGTATAATATGTTAAGTTTTGTATGGTTAAAATTAAAGTAGTGTAGTTGGTCGGGATAGGTGAGTAGGCATATAACGCTAATGTCTATGAACCCAAAGCTTGCGAGTTCGAATCTCATCACAGACAATTTTAGCTAATTAGCGGCTTTTCAACTACTTACTACTTTGCAAATACTTAGCATGTTAGCTAACCCTTCCTCTAACCCTGACCTTAACCCTTTTAGCTAACCCTAACCCTAACCTTAAACCTAACTCCTAAACTTAAGCCTAACCTTAACCCTAACCCCTAACCTAGGTATTAGTAGTGGTAAATTCGCCCAATGATCTCAAAACAGCCAGGGTGGATCCGGTCCACAAGAAAAGCAGTAAAACAGATGTAGGAAACTAAAGGCCTGTATCAATCCTCAGCACAAACTTAAAAAAAAAAAACTCCAATATGGTTTTAGAACAGCTCATTCCACTGATACTGGCCTTATCCACCTTTTTAACCACATCAAGCAGGAAAGTGAGAATGGGAAGTACAGTATACAAGTAGGGCCATGTTAGACTTGCAAAAAGATTTTGATACTGGACAATGATATTCTCCTGATGAAACGGAAATGCATGGGTCAAAATGATGTACTGTAGCAGTGAATTGGTTTAGGTCTTATCTGACCAACAGAAATGTAACGAAATGCTTTTGTTCCTAGCTCCAACAGTGCAGTAGTGTCTAATAATTCACAACAATACACACATCTAAAAGTAAAATAATGGAATTAAGAAATATATAAATATTAGGATGTGCAATGTCGGAGTGGCATTGACTAAAAACTGTAGAATAGAATACAGTATATACATATGAAATGAGTAAAGCAGTATGTAACATTATTAAAGTGACTAGTGATCCATTATTAAAGTGACCAGTGATTCCATGTCTATGTATATAGGCAGCATTCTCTAAGGTGCTGGGTTGAGTAACCGGGTGGTAGCCGGCTAGTGATGGCTATTTAACAGTCTGATGGCCTTGAGATAGAAGCTGTTTTTCAGTCTCTCGGTCCCAACTTTGATGCGCCTGTGCTGAGCTCGCCTTCTGGATGGTAGCAGGGTGAACCGGCCTTGGCTCGGGTGATTGATGTCCTTGATGATCTTTTTGGCCTTCTTGTGACATCGGGTGCTGTAGGTGTCCTGGAGGGCAGGCAGTGTGCCCCCGGTGATGTGTTGGCAGACCACACCAACCTCTGGAGAGCCCTGTGGTTGCGGGTGGAGCTGTTGCCGTACCAGGCAGTGATACAGCCCGACAAGATGCTCTCAATTGTGCATCAGTAAAAGTTTGTGAGGGTCTTAGGGGTGCAAGGTTAATTTCTTCAAGATCCTGAAGAGAATAGGCACTGTTGCGCCTTCTTCACCATGCTGTCTGTGTGGGTAGACCATTTCAGATGGTCAGTAATGTGTACGCCGAGGAACTTGAAGCTTTTCACCTTCTACACTGCGGTCCCGTCGATGTGGATAGGGGTGTGGTCCCTCTGCTGTTTCTTGAAGTTCCTTGATCAGCCCAGTCAGTCGTTGAGGGAGAGGTTATTTTCCTGGAACCACTCCGCAAGGTCCCTCACCTCCTCCCTGTATGCTGTCTCGTCATTGCTGGTAATCAGGCCTATTACAAGTTTGTAATGTTGGTGATGTTCTGTCAGAGCCCAAAGAAATATCCTGTAGAATACTGCAGGGATCAATTTTAGGGTCTCTATTATTTCTTATATATGTCAATGATATGCTAGACTCCTGCTTTACGCTGATGACTCAGCGATACTGGTATCAGGGAAGGATACGGCTTAGAGGAGACCTTGAGTAAGGAATTGCCTTATGTAAGAGATTGGTTGACTGAACACATTGTCGCTACATGTGGGAATAACTTAATCAATTTTGTTTGTAACAAAACTTAGATTGTTTAGGGCTAACAAGATGAAGGTAAACTGTGTAGGATTTTTAACATTTTTTATTTAACCTTTATATGACGGTTGTTTTTTAAGATCAGGGAAATTTGTAATGAATGGGGGTGGCAGGTAGCCTAGTGGTGGTTAGAGTGTTGGGCCAGTAACTGAAAGGTTGCTGGATTGAATCCCTGAGCTGACAAGGTAAAAATCTGTCGTTCTGCCCCTGAACAAAGCAGGTGACCTGCTGTTTCCTGGTTGGCCATCATTGTAAAATAAAATAAAATTCTTAACGGACTTGCCTAGTTAAATAAAGGTCACACACAAGTCAGTTAAGAACAAATTCTTATTTACAATGACAGCCTACCCCAGCCAAACCCAGAGGACGCTGGGCCAATTGTGGGACTCCCAATCACGGCCAGATGTGATGCAGTCTGGATTTGAACCAGGGACTACAGTGCCTTCGACCAATGCGCCACTCGGGAGCCAAAAAAGTGTAACTTATCTTAGTGTGTCCATAGATCAATCCCTTTCTGGAAACAAGATTGCTAACTGACATTTCTATATCATAACACTAGATACCTTAACATCAAAGTCAAGAAACTGCTTATGTCAACCTTCAGTGTCATTATGATTATGCCTGCTCTGCTTGGTGATTATGCCTGCTCTGCTATAGTGGGCTATCAAAAAAGCTGAACAAGAGAATGCAGGTCACACAAAATAATGTTATCAGGTACAGTACATGCTGAATGTCCCCCCTAGGACCCACAGGGGAACAGGAGTTCCGGGAGGTGGTCTTGTTGCCTTTGGAGTCCAGAGTGGACCAACTTAAGCTCAATCAAATGTTTGACATCTTAAATGATCGTGCCCCAGGTTATATGAAATACCACATTGATATGGTATAACCAGCACAGTTACAATACCAAAGATAGTGTTATGTCTTATAAAATCCCAAGAGTAAACAGTACTGCTAGGTGCACGTTTTTCTTTACAGGCATTTGTCTCCCCTTGGAGATAAAGGAAAGAAATAGTAGAAATACCTTTAATAGCAGGCAAAGGTTTTCATTTGGAGGTCGCCCCCTTGTGGCCCCTACTGCTGGTCAGGTGTATTTATTTTTTATTTTTTATTTTATTTCACCTTTATTTAACCAGGTAGGCCAGTTGAGAACAAGTTCTCATTTACAACTGCGACCTGGCCAAGATAAAGCAAAGCAGTGCGACACAAACAACAACACAGAATTACACATGGAATAAACAAATGTACAGTCAATAACACAATATAAAAAAATCTATATACAGAGTGTGCAAATGAGGTAAGATTAGGAAGGTAAGGCAATAAATAGGCCGTAGTGGCGAAGTAATTACAATTTAGCAATTAAACACTGGAGTGATAGATGTGCAGAAGATGAATGTGCAGGTAGAGAGGTGCAAAGGAGCAAAAAAAACAAAAACAATATGGGGATGAGGTAGTTGGACGGGCTATTTACAGATGGGCTATGTACAGGTGCAATGATCTGTGAGCTGCTCCGACAGCTGATGCTTAAAGTTAGTGAGGGAGATATGAGTCTCCAGCTTCAGTGATTTTTGCAATTCATTCTAGTGGCAGCAGAGAACTGGAAGGAAAGGCGGCCCGATTAGGAATTGGCTTTGGGGGTGACTAGTGAAATATACCTGCTGGAGCGTGTGCTAACGGGTGGGTGGGTGCTGCTATGGTAACCAGTGAGCTGAGATAAGGCGGGGCTTTACCTAGCAAAGACTTATAGATGACCTGGAGCCAGTGAGTTTGGCGACGAATATGAAGCGAGGGCCAGCCAACGAGAGCATACAGGTCGCAGTGGTGGGTTGTATATGGGGCTTTGGTGACAAAACGGATGGCACTGTGATAGACTGCATCCAATTTGCTGAGTAGAGTGTTGGAGGCTATTTTGTAAATGACATCGCCGAAGTCGAGGATCGGTAGGATAGTCAGTTTTACGAGGGTATGTTTGGCAGCATGAGTGAAGGATGCTTTGTTGCGAAATAGGAAGCCGATTCTAGATTTAATTTTGTATTGGAGATGCTTAATGTGAAGGAAAGAGAGTTTATAGTCTAACCAGACACTTAGGTATTTGTAGTTGTCCACATATTCTAAGTCAGAACCGTCCAGAGTAGTGATGCTGGACGGGCGGGCAGGTGCGGGCAGCGATCGGTTGAAGAGCATGCATTTAGCATTTATTTGAAAGACAGGGATGATGTTCAATAAATAGATTGTTTCCTAGTTTAGGGATGATGTGCAATGAATAGGTTGTTTTTTAAGGTTAGGGAAAAGTGCAATGAATAGTGCCAGTTTCAAGGATTTCAATATAAATTAATGTATTTATGGCTGTTTGTAATTTCGTTTTGCCTTTTAATCATTATATGGGGTATTACTTTTGCCATCGAGGACCACTTTGGAAACAATTAATCAATACTTTGTTAATACCTTTAAGTGCTATCCTCTGGGTCCACATTGTACATTTTGTTGTTTATGTCTATTACCCAAATAGATTAAATTCAATTCAACAACGTTTCCACTCCGGCTTCACAGTAAACGTCACAGTAAATTACTGTAGGCCTAATTAATCCATGTATTAACAGAAACTAATGTTACCAAATGACAGGGATTAAAGGTAAATTTACTATATACTATATACTAGATACTGGGAATTGCTAAAAAATAAACAATCAAATGGCAAACTAGCACAATAATACAATGCATTCTGGAGAGCAGCATCTCAATCAGCTACATGCGATGCCCAAATTGCGGGCTTCCTAACAAGACAAATAAGCCTACACATTTGTGATTTGAAACAATCCACAGCTTTAAAAGAAGCAAATGATCCTCTGTGGCTAAGTCATGCTCTTCCCGCAGCTATGAATAAGGGGGCAGTTGAAATTGATGAGGGGGCACAGTTTTGGGGGGCTCTTGCATCATATTTATATAGAATTCTGCTTACAGTGCATTTGGAAGTATTCAGAACCCTTTACTTTTTCCACATTTTGTTACGTTACAGCTAATCAAAATCAAATCAAATGTATTTATATAGCCCTTCTTACATCAGATGATATATCAAAGTGCTGTACAGAAACCCAGCCTAAAACCCCAAACAGCAAGCAATTTAGGTGGAGAAGCACGGTGGCTAGGAAAAACTCCCAAGAAAGGCCAAAACCTAGGAAGAAACCTAGAGAGGAACCAGGCTATGAGGGGTGGCCAGTCCTCTTCTGGCTGTGCCGGGTGGAGATTATAACAGAACATGGCCAAGATGTTCAAATGTTCATAAATGACCAGCATGGTCAAATAATAGTAATCACAGCGAACAGGTCAGGGTTCCATAGCCGCAGGCAGAACAGTTGAAACTGGAGCAGCAGCACGGCCAGGTGGACTGGGGACAACAAGGAGTCATCATGCCAGGTAGTCCTGAGGCATGGTCCTAGGGCTCAGGTCCTCCGAGAGAGAGAAAGAGAGAATTAGAGAGAATATACTTAAATTCACACTGGACACCAGATAAGACAGGAGAAATACTCCAGATATAACAGACTGACCCTAGCCCCCCGACACATAAACTACTGCAGCATAAATACTGGAGGCTGAGACAGGAGGGGTCAGGAGACACTATGGCCCCATCCGATGATACCCCCGGATAGGGCTAAACAGGCAGGATATAACCCCACCCACTTTGCCAAAGCACGGGCCCCACACCACTAGAGGGATATCTTCAACCACCAACTTACCATCCTGAGACAAGCCCGAGTATAGCCCACAAAGATCTCCGCCACGGCACAACACATGGGGGGCGCCAACCCAGACAGGAAGACCACGTCAGTGACTCAACCCACTCAAGTGACGCATCCCTCCTAGGGACGGCATGGAAGAGCATGAGTAAGCCAGTGACTCAGGCCCTGTAATAGGGTTAGAGAATCCCAGTGGAGAGAGGGGAACCGGCCAGGCAGAGACAGCAAGGGCGGTTCGTTGCTCCAGTGCCTTTCCATTCACCTTCACACTCCTGGGCCAGACTACACTCAATCATAGGACCTACTGGAGAGATGAGTCTTCAATAAAGACTTAAAGGTTGAGACCGAGTCTGCATCTCTCACATGGGTAGGTAGACCATTCCGTAAAAATGGAGCTCTAAAGGAGAAAGCCCTGCCTCCAGCTGTTTGCTTAGAAATTCTAGGGACAATTAGGAGGCCTGCGTCTTTTGACCGTAGCGTACGTGTAGGTATGTATGGCAGGACCAAATCGGAAAGATAGGTAGGAGCAAGCCCATGTAATGCTTTGTAGGTTAGCAGTAAAACCTTGAAATCAGCCCTTGCCTCAACAGGAAGCCAGTGTAGGGAGGCTAGCACTGGAGTAATATGATCAAATTTTTAGGTTCTAGTCAGGATTCTAGCAGCCGTATTTAGCACTAACTGAAGTTTATTTAACCGGAAAGTAGAGCATTGCAGTAGTCTAACCTAGAAGTAACAAAAGCATGGATTAATTTTTCTGCATCATTTATGGCACGAAATTTTCAGATTTTTGCAATGTTACGTAGATGGAAAAAAGCTGTCCTTGAAACAGTCTTGATATGTTCGTCAAAAGAGAGATCAGGGTCAAGAGTAACGCCGAGGTCCTTCACAGTTTTATTTGAGATGACTTTACAACCATCAAGATTAATTGTCAGATTTAACAGAAGATCTCTTTGTTTCTTGGGACCTAGAACAAGCATCTCTGTTTTGTCCGAGTTTAAAAGTAGAACGTTTTCAGCCATCCACTTCCTTATGTCTGAAACACAGGCTTCTAGCGAGGGCAATTTTGGGGCTTCACCACGTTTCATTGAAATGTACAGCTGTGTGTCATCCGCATAGCAGTGAAAGTTAACATTATGTTTTCGAATAACATCCCCAAGAGGTAAAATATATAGTGAAAACAATAGTGGTCCTAAAATGGAACCTTGAGGAACACCGAAATGTACAGTTGATTTGTCAGAGGACAAACCATTCACAGAGACAAACTGATATCTTTCCGACAGGTAAGATCTAAACCAGGCCAGAACTTGTCCGTGTAGACCAATTTGGGTTTCCAGTCTCTCCAAAAGAATGTCGTGATCGATGGTGTCAAAGGCAGCACTAAGGTCTAGTAGCACGAGGACAGATGCAGAGCCTCGGTCTGACGCCATTAAAAGGTCATTTACCACCTTCACAAGTGCAGTCTCAGTGCTATGATGGGGTCTAAAACCAGACTGAAGCATTTCGTATACATCGTTTGTCTTCAGGAAGGCAGTGAGTTGCTGCGCAACAGCTTTTTCCCAAAAAATTGAGAGGAATGGAAGATTCGATATAGGCCGATAGTTTTTTATATTTTCCGGGTCAAGGTTTGGCTTTTTCAAGAGAGGCTTTATTACTGCCACTTTTAGTGAGTTTGGTACACATCCGGTGGATAGAGAGCCGTTTATTATGTTCAACATAGGAGGGCCAAGCACATGAAGCAGCTCTTTCAGTAGTTTAGTTAAAATAGGATCCAGTATGCAGCTTGAAGGTTTAGAGGCCATGATTATTTTCATCATTGTGTCAAGCGATAGAGTACTAAAACACTTAAGTGTCTCTCCCGATCCCAGGCCCTGGCAGAGCTGTGCAGATCCAGGACAGCTAAGCCCTGGAGGAATACGCAGATTTAAAGAGGAGTCCGTAATTTGCTTTCTAATGATCATGATCTTTTCTTCAAAGAAGTTCATGAATTTATTACTGCTGAAGTGAAAGCCATCCTCTCTTGGGGAATGCTGCTTTTTAGTTAGCTTTGCAACAGTATCAAAAATTAATTTTGGATTGTTCTTATTTTTCTCAATTAAGTTGGAAAAGTAGGATGATCGAGCAGCAGTGAGGGCTCTTCGATACTGCACGGTACTGTCTTTCCAAGCTACATTACATTTACATTTAAGTCATTTAGCAGACGCTCTTATCCAAAGCGACTTACAAATTGGTGCATTCACCTTATGATATCCAGTGGAACAGCCACTTTACAATAGTGCATCAATCTTTTAAGGGGGGGGGGTTAGAAGGATTACTTTATCCTATCCTAGGTATTCCTTAAAGAGGTGGGGTTTCAGGTGTCTCCGGAAGGTGGTGATTGACTCCGCTGTCCTGGCGTCGTGAGGGAGTTTGTTCCACCATTGGGGTGCCAGAGCAGCGAACAGTTTTGACTGGGCTGATCGGGAACTGTACTTCCTCAGAGGTAGGGAGGCGAGCAGGCCAGAGGTGGATGAACGCAGTGCCCTTGTTTGGGTGTAGGGCCTGATCAGAGCCTGAAGGTACGGAGGTGCCGTTCCCCTCACAGCTCCGTAGGCCAGCACCATGGTCTTGTAGCGGATGCGAGCTTCAACTGGAAGCCAGTGGAGAGAGCGGAGGAGCGGGGTGACGTGAGAGAACTTGGGAAGGTTGAACACCAGACGGGCTGCGGCATTCTGGATGAGTTGTAGGGGTTTAATGGCACAGGCAGGGAGCCCAGCCAACAGCGAGTTGCAGTAATCCAGACGGGAGATGACAAGTGCCTGGATTAGGACCTGCACCGCTTCCTGTGTGAGGCAGGGTCGTACTCTGCGGATGTTGTAGAGCATGAACCTACAGGAACGGGCCACCGCCTTGATGTTAGTTGAGAACGACAGGGTGTTGTCCAGGATCACGCCAAGGTTCTTAGCGCTCTGGGAGGAGGACACAATGGAGTTGTCAACCGTGATGGCGAGATCATGGAACGGGCAGTCCTTCCCCGGGAGGAAGAGCAGCTCTGTCTTGCCGAGGTTCAGCTTGAGGTGGTGATCCGTCATCCACACTGATATGTCTGCCAGACATGCAGAGATGCGATTCACCACCTGGTTATCAGAAGGGGGAAAGGAGAAGATTAATTGTGTGTCGTCTGCATAGCAATGATAGGAGAGACCATGTGAGGTTATGACAGAGCCAAGTGACTTGGTGTATAGCGAGAATAGGAGAGGGCCTAGAACAGAGCCCTGGGGGACACCAGTGGTGAGAGCACGTGGTGAGGAGACAGATTCTCGCCACGCCACCTGGTAGGAGCGACCTGTCAGGTAGGACGCAATCCAAGCGTGGGCCGCGCCGGAGATGCCCAACTCGGAGAGGGTGGAGAGGAGGATCTGATGGTTCACAGTATCAAAGGCAGCCGATAGGTCTAGAAGGATGAGAGCAGAGGAGAGAGAGTTAGCTTTAGGAGTGCGGAGCACCTCCGTGACACAGAGAAGAGCAGTCTCAGTTGAATGACTAGTCTTGAAACCTGACTGATTTGGATCAAGAAGGTCATTCTGAGAGAGATAGCAGGAGAGCTGGCCAAGGACGGCACGTTCAAGAGTTTTGGAGAGAAAAGAAAGAAGGGATACTGGTCTGTAGTTGTTGACATCGGAGGGATCGAGTGTAGGTTTTTTCAGAAGGGGTGCAACTCTCGCTCTCTTGAAGACGGAAGGGACGTAGCCAGCGGTCAGGGATGAGTTGATGAGCGAGGTGAGGTAAGGGAGAAGGTCTCCGGAAATGGTCTGGAGAAGAGAGGAGGGGATAGGGTCGGAAGATAGGGTCGGAAGATAAGCTAGTCGGAAGACTTCCAGTGTGGTAAGGCGCCATTTCTTTTCCAATTTTCTGGAAGCTTGCTTAGGAGCTTGGGTATTTTCTGTATACCAGGGAGCTAGTTTATTATGACAAATGTTTTTAGTTTTTAGGGGTGCAACTGCATCTATGGTATTGCGCAAGGTTAAATTGAGTTCCTCAGTTAGGTGGTTAACTGATTTTTGTCCTCTGACGTCCTTGGGTAGGCAGAGGGAGTCTGGAAGGGGATCAAGGAATCTTTGGGTTGTCTTAGCACGACTTTTGCACGACTAGCAATGATAGCAATGATAGGAGAGCCCATGTGAGGTTATGACAGAGCCAAGTGACTTGGTGTATAGCGAGAATAGGAGAGGGCCTAGAACAGAGCCCTGGGGGACACCAGTGGTGAGAGCACGTGGTGAGGAGACAGATTCTCGCCACGCCACCTGGTAGGAGCGACCTGTCAGGTAGGACGCAATCGCAATAGCACGACTTTTGATGCTCCTTGGTTGGGGTCTGAGCAGATTATGTGTTGCGATTGCAAACGTAATAAAATGGTGGTCCGATAGTCCAGGATTATGAGGAAAAACATTAAGATCGACAACATTTATTCCATGGGACAAAACTAGGTCCAGAGTATGACTGTGGCAGTGAGTCGGTCGGGAGACATGTTGGACAAAACTGTGGACTTTTCCATGTGAATATTAAAATCACCAAAGATTAGAATATTATCTGCTATGACTACAAGGTCTGATAGGAATTCAGGGAACTCAGTGAGGAACGCTGTATATGGCCCAGGAGGCCTGTAAACAGTAGCTATAAAACGTGATTGAGTAGGCTGCATAGATTTCATGACTAGAAGCTCAAAAGACGAAAACGTTGTTTTTTTTTTTGTAAATTGAAATTTGCTATCGTAAATGTTAGCAACACCTTCGCCTTTGCGGGATGCGGGGGGGATATGGTCACTAGTGTAACCAGGAGGTGAGGCCTCATTTAACACAGTAAATTCATCAGGCTTAAGCCATGTTTCAGTCAGGCCAAACACATCAAGATTATGATCAAGGATTAGTTCATTGACTATAACTGCCTTGGAAGTGAGGGATCTAACATTAAGTAGCCCTATTTTGAGATGTGAGGTATCACGATCTCTTTCAATAATGGCAGGAATAGAGGAGGTCTTTATTCTAGTGAGATTGCTAAAGCGAACACCGCCATGTTTAGTTTTGCCAAACCTAGGTCGAGGCACAGACACGGTCTCAATGGGGATAGCTGAGCTGACTACACTGACTGAGCTAGTGGCAGACTCCACTAAGCTGGCGGGTTGGCTAACAGCCTGCTGCCTGGCCTGCACCCTATTTCATTGTGGAGCTAGGGGAGTTAGAGCTCTGTCTATGTTCGTAGATAAGATGAGAGCACCCCTCCAGCTAGTATGGAGTCTGTCACTCCTCAACAGGCCAATTATCTACAAATTCTATCTTTTGGGAGGGGCAGAAAACTGTTTTCAACCAGCGATTGAGTTGTGAGACTGCTGTAGAGCTCATTACTCCCCCTAACTGGGAGGGTGCCAGAGACAATTACTCGATGCCGACACATCTTTCTAGCTGATTTACACGCTGAAGCTATGTTGCGCTTGGTGACCTCTGACTGTTTCATCCTAACATCGTTGGTGCCGACGTGGATAGCAATATATATAGCAATATATAAAAAGTTGAGTGAGGGAAAAACTAAAAATATAAAAAGTAATTAAAAGGTAAAAACCGTAAAGTTGTCAGGTAGCAAAGTAAGGTTAGCAACAAAATGCACAGCAGCACGTAAACAAGTCTGCAAGTTGTGACCGGAAAGCCTTATTCTAAATTGGATTTTAAAAAAGAATTTACTCATCAATCTACACACAATACCCCATAATGACAAAGCAAAAGCAGGTTTTTAGATATTTTTGCAAATTTATAAAATAAAATAAAAACTGAAATACCTTATTTACATAAGTATTCAGACCCTTTACTATGAGACTGGAAATTAAGCTCAGGGGCATCCTGTTTTAAATCAAATCAAATTGTATTAGTCACATGCGCCGAATACAACCGGTGTAGACATTACAGTGAAATGCTTACTTATGAGCCCCTAACTAACAATGCAGTTAAAAAAAATACAGATAAGAATAAGAAATAAAAGTAAAAAGTAATTTAAGAGCAGCAGTAAAATAACAATAGCGAGACTATATACAGGGGGGTGCTGGTACAGAGTCAATGTGCGGGGGCATTGGTTAGTTGAGGTAATATATACATGTAGGTAGAGTTAATAAAGTGACTATGCATGATGATAACATGATAACAACAGAGAGTAGCAGCGGTGTAAAAGAGGGGGGGGGGGGTACAAATAGTCTGGGTAGCCATTTGATTAGGCGTTCAGGAGTCTTATGGCTTGGGGGTAGAAGCTGTTAAGAAGCCTCTTGGACCTAGACTTGGCGCTCCGGTACCGCTCGCCGTGCGGTAGCAGAGAGAACAGTCTATGACTAGGGTGGCTGGAGTCTTTGACAATTTTTAGGGCCTTCCTCTGACACCGCCTGGTATAGAGGTCCTGGATGGCAGGAAGCTTGGCCCTTGTGATGTACTGGGCCGTTCGCACTACACCCTGTAGTGCCTTGCGGTCGGAGGCCGAGCAGTTGCCATACCAGACAGTGTTGAAACCAGTCAGGATTCTCCCGATGGTGCAGCTGTAGAATCTTTTGATGATCTGAGGACCCATGCCAATTCTCTTCAGTCTCCTGAGGGAGAATAGGTTTTGTTGTGCCCTCTTCACGACTGTCTTGGTGTGCTTGGACCATGTTAGTTTGTTGGTGATGTGGACACCAAGGAACTTGAAGCTTTCAACCTACTCCACTGCAGCCCTGTTGATGAGAATGGGGGCGTGCTCTGTCCTCTTTTTCTGTCCTCCACAATCATCTATTTTGTCTTGATCACGTTGAGGGAGAGGTTGTTGTCCTGGCACCTGTCACGATTCTCTAGCTCTTCCTCCTCCTCGGACGAGGAGAGGAGAGACGGATCAGATGACCAATATGCAGCGTGGTAGGTAGACATAATGATTTATTGCAAGACGAAGACAGACACGAAATACACTTGATAATTTACAAAATAACAAACAACGTAGACTGACCTGAACATAAGAACTTACATGTAACGAAGAACGCACGAACAGGAAAAACAGACTACACAAAAGAACGAACGTACAAACAAACCGAGACAGTCCCGTGTGGCGCGACAAACACAGACACAGGAGACAACCACCCACAACAATCAATGTGAAAACACCTACCTTAATATGGCTCTCAATCAGAGGAAATGAAAACCACCTGCCTCTAATTGAGAGCCATATCAGGTCACCCTTTAACCAACATAGACACACATAACATAGACTACCCACCCAAACTCACGCCCTGACCGTCAAACACATACAAAATAACAGAAAACCGGTCAGGAACGTGACAGCACCACACAGCCAGGTCTCTAACCTCCTCCCTGTAGGCTGTCTCGTCGTTGTCGGTGATCAGGCCTACCACTGTTGTGTCATCGGCAAACTTAATGATGGTGTTGGAGTCATGCCTGGCCGTGCAGTCATGAGTGAACAGGGAGTACAGGAGGGGACTGAGCATGCACCCCTGAGGGGCCCCTGTGTTGAGGATCAGCGTGGTGGATGTGTTGTTACCTACCCTTACCGCCTGGGGGCAGCCCGTCAGGAAGTCCAGGATCCAGTTGCAGAGGGAGGTGTTTAGTCCCAGGGTCCATAGCTTAGTGATGAGCTTTGAGGGAACTATGGTGTTGAACGCTGAGCTGTAGTCAATGAATAGCATTCTCACATAGTTGCTCCTTTTGTCCAGGTGGGAAAGGGCAGTGTGGAGTGCAATAGAGATTGCATCATCTGTGGATCTGTTGGGGCGGTATGCAAATTGGAGTGGGTCTTGGGCTTCTGAGATAATGGTGTTGATGTGAGCCATGACCAGCCTTTCGAAGCACTTCATTGCTACAGACTTGAGTGCTACAGGTTGGTAGTCGTTTAGGTAGGTTACCTTAGTGTTCATGGGCACAGGTACTATGGTGTTCTGCTTAAAACATGTTGGTATTACAGACTCGGACAGGGAAAGGTTGAAAATGTCAGTGAAGACACTTGCCAATTGGTTAGCGCATGCTCGCAGTACTCGTCCTGGCAATCCATCTGGCCCTGCAACCTTGTGAATGTTGACCTGTTTAAAGGTCTCACTCACATTGGCTGCAGAGAGCGTGATCACACAGTCTTCCAGAACAGCTGGTGCTCTCATGCATGTTCAGTGTTATTTGCCCCGAAGCGAGCATAGAAGTAGTTTAGCTCGTCTGGTAGGCTCGTGTCACTGGGCAGCTCACCTGTCTATGTTTCCATTGATCATCCTTGAAACGTTTCTACACCTTGATTGGAATACACCTGTGGTAAATTCAATTGATTGGACATGATTTGGAAAAGCACACACCTGTCTATATAAGGTCCCACAGTTGACAGAAACCTCACCAATGCAACTCACCAATGCAACCTCACCATGTGCGACTAAGGCTTCATGAGTCTTGCGGAATTAAACGTTCACCAGCTCCTTCATTTCGGACTGAAACAGCACTGCTGCTCCCGAGTGTGGGAAAAGCTTCCGACTTCGACAGCATCTGAAAGTTCACCGATGGGTTCACACGGGTGCCAAACCCTTCTGCTGCGATGTATGCAGGTTAACATTTGTCATAATGAATCTTGTTCTGGAGACAGCTCTGCAGAGTGGTCACTAGCTGGCACAGACACAACGCCATAAAATCGGATTTTAAACCTAACCTTATCCGTACAGCTAACCCTAATGCCTAACACTAACCTTAAATTAAGAACAAAAAGAAAATGTCTGTTTTCATACATTTTTACAATATAGCCAATTTGTACATTCCAGCTGGGGAAATCGCTCAGTTCTGCCTCTAGGATGAATTAAACGTCAACAATAAACGTAAACCTGCTCAAAGTATGTGGCAGCAAATTCTCTGACCATACAAACTGGAACAGAAACAAAGATCCACATGGGCAACAAGCCGGAGGAGTGCTCAGACTGCGGGCTGAGGTTCAACTGTCTTTTCACCCTGAAGTTGCACCAGTTAACTCACACCAAGGAGAAACCGTACGCTTGCAGTGTCCCCAACTGTGGTAAACGGTTCAGTCAACCGTTGAGTTTGTGAAGACATGTTCAGACACATACGGGAGAGAAACCATTTGCGTGTTCCAAGTGATTACAGATCCACAGACAAATCGACATTATGAACCCATGAGAAAAGACACACTGGTGTGAAGCTGTATTGCTGTGATGAATGTGGCAAGGCTTTTTTTATCAGGCAAAAAGCTGGAAATCCATCAGAGAATATACACAAGGGAGAAGCCATACCACTGTGACATATGTGGGAGAGATTTCTCCCAGCTAAGTAACATGAAAGCGCATAAAAAAAATCTACAAAATACGTTTGCATGCAACAGGTGTGGCAAGGGGTTTGCCTTAACCAGGCCTTGACATGTACAAATAGCCACCAATGCTGAGCCCTTGGGGCATCCACATTTAACAGTCTAAATCCATTTCATAATTAATAAATCCATTTAATATACACCATCACAAATAAATCCATTATTTTGTTTAGGCAGATCATACGAAACATTATTATACTAAGAAAATCTATTTCCAAAGAACAGAATAGCTGAGTGTCGCGAGAGCTCACATGTGGAACCCGTGGAACTGCGGTTATTCTGCAAAAAAGTTAAATTTTGTAAAAAAATGAAAAGCATGTGCTCTATTCTCTCTGGGTCAATTATACACTGCACTGTTCATCAGTCTCTTCATACACTGTTTGACAATTTATCATATTGTCACCCATCAGACTATTGTGAATTTAATCTTAACTTTAGGCTACATCTATTAGTATATGCGTGAAATTAGTCTCGATGTAGTTTCATTGGGCCATTATCAGCTGGGCAGGCAACTGTCGGTGAATAACAATTTAAAACTACTTATGACAGCTTATAACCAAAGTCAACATTTTGCAATGATGACAAAATCAACATTTTACAATAGCCAGATCAGCCTTTGGACTTGAACCCCATTGAAGACCTGTGGTTTGAACTGAAGAGGGCAGTCGATAAACGCAGACGAAGAATATCATAATTTTTTTAAATTCCATATGGAGAAATGGTCTAAGATCCCTCCCAACGTGTTCTCCAATCTCATAAAACATTTTAGAAAACAGCTCATCCTTGCAAGGGTAGGGTGCTGGAGTACTGAAAACAGGGGTGCCAATAATTTTGACACATTTTTTTAAGATTTTTTAAAATTACTTGTTAAACCAAAAAGATAAAATCAGCGCAATTGTATTACTATAAAATACTAGA
Source organism: Salvelinus fontinalis (assembly GCF_029448725.1). Classification (NCBI taxonomy): domain Eukaryota; kingdom Metazoa; phylum Chordata; class Actinopteri; order Salmoniformes; family Salmonidae; genus Salvelinus; species Salvelinus fontinalis. The sequence continues at coordinate 32,397,790 of NC_074675.1, forward strand.
ATTAAAAAAGAATTGAGCATGCGATATAAGTTAATATTTATTTTAGACCGTATTTTTTCTCATTTTTATCAAGAGTGTCAATAATTATGGACCTGACTGTATGGCATCTTCAGATGGGGAGACTAGATATATAAATTGCTTTATAAATTGTTTTAATTTAATTTTCGACCAGTGCCTCCACACATTTTGCACTCTACAATCTCTTCTTCTGTATGAGTTTATCTCTGACAGTGACTTTGACATGATATGCCTCACTGAAACATGGCACAGAGAGGGTGACTTTTACCATCTTCAAGAAGCAGCTCCGCCTGGATACAAATACATTGAAAAGGCGTGCAGCTTGACCACAAGACTGTGACACTGTCTTGGCACTGCTCAAACTCCCCTCTACTGCCCAAAGAAGACCATTACATTCCGCAACCTGAGTAAACTTAACCCATCCTTCTTTCAAGAAAACATCAAGCCCAACTTTGCGTCTGACTGCAGTAAGCTGGCCTTCGATGACATGGTCAATCTGTATAACAGCACTCGGAGCAATACCCTGAACATCATTGCCCCTGAAAAAACATGTGAAGTAACATTCCAACGCTCGTCTCCTTGGTTCACTGATGAACTGCGCAGAAGGACGACTCATGGCTGTAAGCTTGAGAGACATTGGAGGAAGGATGGCCTCGTACTGGCCTATAAAACCACCAGCACATGCCTTAAAAGCAGCACGATCAGCCTTCTACTCTGCCACGATTGACAATAACAGCGTTAACCCCGCCTGTTCTCTACCATCGACCACCTTTTTAACCCTGCAAACTCATGCTCTCCTGCAGCCTTATCTGAGCAGTGCACTAGCGTCTCAGATTTCTTCACGACATAAATTGACACTATCAGGACAAACATCATCCTCTAAGACGGCCTGTACCCCACCTCCTGAGCCTCAAACCTAGACTGCGCCTCCCTTCAGCAGTTTTACAGAAGTACCATCCGCCGATGAGCAGTCAATAATCCCTCAAATGAAGGCCACCACTTACCACATCCCTACTCAAAACCTGCTCATCTAGCATGCTTATGTTTGTCACCACCCTGATCAACAAGTCCCTGCTGCCAAGAGAGGTACCATTGATCTTCAAAACAGCTGCAATCACCCCCTTACTGAAGAAACCCAACCTTGACCAGGACATCCTATCCAACTACAGGCCCATCTCCATCATCCCCTTCCTATCAAATGTACTGGAGAAAGTGGTCGCGAATCAACTTCAAATGCATCTGGCATTTAATCAGTTGTACCAGGTTTTCCAGTCTGGCTGCTGATTCTGGATCTCCCAGCATCCTCCATGTCCTCTTAGATCTCAGTTCTGCTTTTGACACCGTAGACCACATCATCCTCCTGTGGTCGTCTCAGAGCACACTTCTGTCTCTGGAACAGCTCTGAACTGGTTCTCCACCTACCTCTCTAAAAGGAAGCAGTACATAACTAATGGAGAGTCTAGATTAGAGGAGTCTGCAGTCCCATGCGGCATACCACAGGGGTTAGTGCTGGGGCATATCCTGTTTTTTATTTACATGCTCCCCCTCGGCCAAATCCTCAGAGATTATAACATCAATTTCCACTACTATGCTGACGATACCCAGGTCTACATTAACACCAAACCGGACAACATCTCTGCCCTAGAAAAACTCAGCAGCTGCCCAGAGGACATCAGAGCATGGATGAAAGAGAACTTCCTCCAGTTGAACAGTAGCAAGACTGAGGCTACGCTTATTGGGACATCTAAGCAGGTCACCAGTGGTGGAGACATCTGCCCTACAATCAACGGCCAGGCCAGCTACCTGTCCTCTGTCATCTCCAACCTAGGAGTCAAGTTTGACCCTTCTCTGTCATTCGATACCCACCTAAAACAAATATGTCAAAGATAATTTTCCATCTTAAAAACAAAGAAACTTCATCTTCATCTTCAAACTTCATCTTCTCTCGGATTGGCTATGGTAATGCGCTAGAAGTCCTGAAGACACGTCTCTGAACTATGGGGGACAGAGCCTTCTGCTCCCTTGTCCGTCCCTCGCCTATGGATTGCTCTCAGGAACCTTTGAAACGGGCCTTAAAACCTACTTATACAGACTACCTTTTTTATAGTCTTATTCCCTATCTAAAATGTATTTAGCACCTAGCACACAATTGCTATTTGACCTGCCTTGATTCTAAATTAATGTTGTTTTTATTGTACTGTATATTAAAAAAAAATCCTCAGTAGAGCTTTAACATCACTCTGTTATGAAATGTGCAATACAAATAAAATGTATTATTATTTAAAAACAATTGAACAGTAAATCAGATATGTATGAAAATACCCCCCAAATAAAAGGTGACATTTGTACATTTTGTCACCTCATATGAAACATTTGATATCAAGTCCAAAATGCTGGAGTATAGAGACAAATGTAACATTTTAGCATCACTGTCCAAATACATACATATAGTACCAACAGTAACATAGGGAAGTGTATTTGTATATATTAAGCTTTATAGTAACACAATTCCATAATCACTCACTCCTATATGTGCTAACACATGCCTCTGCTACACCCTCCTATGTGGTAACACACACACACACATGTCTATGAAGAATGAACAAAGCACTCCTATGTGCATATAACATACCTCCGCTGTGTATTCGAGCAGCGAAACAAATTGGTTGTGACAGTGTACAGTGTGAACCCCACAGGTTCCTGGCAACACACACACACACACACATACATTTACACACGGCCCTCGCCAAAACTCCCATCTGTCACCGGATCCGCCAGGACGAGCCGCATGAGCCCCTACCCAGAATCCTCCTCTCGGGGCGTTGAAGGTGGCTGCGCTATTTACAGGACTAACAGATGCACCGCTTGGAGAAAATGAAAGTTTCCCCTAATCACTGATTCAGGGTCAGCATTTCTTCCTAATGGAGAAAAGGAGGAGCAATTGTTTCAGCTAGTGACAGTCACTTTGAAGAAAATCCCGTATTTACTGTACGACCAACCCTTTTTATTAGCACGTACAATTATTTGCATGCAGACAACAAAAGCCAACACATATTACATGAATACTCAAGCATAAACTGAACACACTACAGTATCATTTCAATAATGGAGCAGTGTATTTAAAAGTGCATTCAAAAATCGTAACATTCAGGATTTTCAGATACAAAGCGAGCTGTAAACTCATTGTAACTTTCATACATACACACTCGTCCTCCTAACCCTAGCTGTGTCCTCACTTGATGTCTACCCTGTGTCACCTTGCTTGCCTTTCCCCTGTCCCTCTCTCTTTTTCTCTTTTATTCTCCCTCCCTCTTTCCCTCTCTACAAAGGAAACACCAGAAACCCAGAGAAGGTGGAGTATTTCCATCCCCCCATCAGGTTCCCTCTCTCCAGTTTGAGATAAGCCTTGTCTCCTCTCTCCATGGTAACCAACCCAGCGTTGGTGGCTGCTTCCCTGGTCACGTCCTGGTCCCCGGCGAATGCTGAAATCACCGGGTGTCCGTTCAATACCAGACTCACCTGAGAGAGAGGGATAGAGGCATAGAGGGTGGGAGGGAGGGGTAGAGAGAGAGTAAAGCGTTGTTCACATTGTGCTTCTACACCTGCATTGCTTGCTGTTTGGGGTTTTAGGCTGGGTTTCTGTACAGCACTTCGAGATATTAGCTGATGTACGAAGGGCTATATAAAATAAACTTGATTTGATTAGCAGTTTGAAGTGGCTCATATCCTATTATTTTACATTTGAATCTTTTTCCTGCAGTCTGAAGAGCCAAAACGCACATGGAATCAGATATTTAAAGCCACATTTCAAGCCTCCTTCGTAGGTGCTTTGATGTCCGATACAAATCTGATATATTTGCCCTCAAGTGTTTTTTTTACTCTTATTTAGCATATCTTCTTGCTTGCTAGCTACTCTGTTGACAGTTTGACAAGAACATGGGGTAGCTAACTAGCTTGTTAATTATTTACAAACAAATTAGTGAATGTGCTAGAAAGCTAAACAGCTACCTAGCTAGCAAGTTGACTTCTGTGGCTAGCCAAAAAGTACTTGTTTTGAAAGTTAAATCATCTTATCCAGTGAGGCTTTAAAAGTGCTCTTACACTATGATTTTGAACATTCAAAGCAACTGGGAAACTTCCATGGCAGGCATTGTTGTCACCTTAGCTTGCTACATTGGCCTCCCGAGTGGCACATCAGTCTAAGGCACTGCATTGCAGTGCTAGGGGCGTCACTACAGACCCGGGTTTGATCCTGGGCTGTATCACAACCGGCCGTGATCGGGAGTCCCATAGGGCGGCGCACAATTGGCCCAGCATCGTCCGGGTTCGGGGAGGATTAGGCTGATGGGGCTTTACAAGTAGGCCGTCATTGTAAATAAGAATTTGTTCTTAACTAACTTGCCTAGTTAAATAAAGGTATTGTATTGAAGTTAATGTACCCAGAGGAGGACGGAAAATAGCTGTCCTCTGGCTACACCATGGTGCTTCCCCAGAGAGTGCTGTTGAGGCTACAGTAGACCTTCATTATAAAACAGTGTGTTTTAATCAATAATTTGGTGACGTGAATATATTTAGTATAGTATCATCTAACTTTTTAATGTTATACTCTTTTTATTTTTAATGAAATCCACTAAGTAGGATGGTACTCCCCTTCCTCCTCTGATGAGCCTCCACTGGAAGGGAGACAAAGATAATATACATCAATTTGCTGTAATATTATTTGTGTTTTCATGTCTAACCCATACCTGTATTGTCTGTCGGTTGTATACTTTGACCACATGGAAGCAGAAACTGAAGACTCCTTTTCTGGGAGCCACAAAGATGCTGCGTGCTGGGTCAAAATGGCTGCCCACATTCACCAGGATCTGAGAAAGAGATGGAGAGAGAGAGGTGGGGGGAGAGAAAGAGGGATAGAGGTGGAGGACAGAGAGATGGAGGGAGAGAAACAAGTTGATAAAAGTTGACAAAAGTTGACTTTTTTATCATGTAAAAGTTGACCACAGTTATTCAGTCTATTGGATGGTCATGGTATGGTCTCACTAACCTGGTCAAAGTAGATGGTCATGGTACGGTTGCTCATCTCAGAGGGTTCGTGGTTAGTGTTCCTGACAGCGGAGAACGCCACTCGACCGGCGCCCGACCGCACCGACATCCCCAACGCGTTACCCGACGGTTCCGACGAGGGGGTGGAGTCACAAACCACAAGACACTTCCCCTCCAACACGATTGGCTCAGTGTCATTCTGAGCTCTGGCCCCCAGGGGACCCCATTGGAGGATTAAAATTAGCCCAAGGAAAAAGGTGTGGTTAAGTGTTATTATGGGGCGGGGCAAAGCTGAACAAGGAAGAGGAAGGCGGTGCATATTGTCTCAAATGGTTGTAAGGTCTTGGGTGTTTTTTGGATGTTGGTTTTTCAATTTGGACACCGTTGGAAATGTCAGTTGCCCACACAGTTTCAGTAGAAACAAACACTCCTTTGTGAATACCAGACAAATTTCAGTAAACCAATGTCTGTCTTTTCAGTCTTGTCTAAACCACACGGTAATCAGCTAGATCACAGTTTAAATCCTTGCGGAATCGTTAGTTGGCTCTGAAAGGTTGAATCCCAGATGGTCAATTGATCCAAACCCACTGAATCTGAATGGTGGATGGTGTATGCCTGATCACTTGAAACCCACCTTTGGGCCACGACCCAAACCTCCTGCAGGTACGGCCAAGTTTGTCCAGGTTCCCGACCTGTTTTAGCAGATTTGTAACACAAGTCTCAGTGGAGTTGGTCAGGTGGTTTTTCACAGGCCAACCTTGACCCTGCCAAAGATAAAGATTCAGAACAGAAATTGATTCACTGAGAAAGACAGTCTAAAGTCTTAGAATCATAGTATACAGCATTAAAATATCATAGTATCCTAGACAAACTCTTGAAGCAGGCCTAAAGTGAATGTAGTGCTCAAATGTAAACAATAGTTCCATTTTTGGGTGGTGTAGATGGAGAAAGAATTCGAGGGATGAGAAGGAAAGGAGGAGGTAGAATAAGGGATAATTTAATGGATTGGCTTAAAGAGGGAGGGGGAGGGAGGGGGCTGAGGCTATTGAAGCCAGCTGGACACAGGAGGAGGGCAGGAGAGTGGGAGGAGAGGGAGGAGGAGAGGCCTGCATCATCACTTCTGAGCTACCATCTGTAGGACACACTCTCCTCACATTCCTTTACACACACACATGCACACACATACACATAGACGCACACATGCGTAATCGCCCATGTATTTGCAATTCCATATATTTATCCATGTACAAAAATACACATAGAAACTGTAAATTTCCCCATTGTTCCTCATAGTATGCATAGTATGCATAAAGACATGGCTAAAGGTCAATCAGATTTGTGAAAATAATCCCTAGCTGTGTATTGTCGCTTTCCATGTTGTCTGTTGTCTGTAGCTTGTGAGGTGTGGAAACACTTTTATGAATTTTGTCTTGCTGCTTTTTGTTCTATGTTGCTCTGTCTGTATGCTACGTCTTGCTTGTCCTATGTTGCTCTGTCTGTATGCTATGTCTTGCTTGTCCTATGTTGCTCTGCGTGTGCTCACTGCTCAATGATTGTCTATATTGTAATTTTTTTAAATAACCTGCCCAGGGACTGAGGTTGAAAATTAGCCGGCTGGCTAAAACCGGCACTTTTACTGAAACGTTGATTAATGTGCACTGTCCCTGTAAAAATAAACGAAATAAACTAAAAACTAGTCTAAATTCCTTTAAGCTCATTGGATGGTGAAGGACACACAGTTTTTACATAAGACGTCTGTCTATATTTGCCCCTTGTGGAAAATGTTCTCTTTATTGACAAAGATCATTACAGAAAACATAAATGAAAGAGTAATAAAGTGACAGAAATATGACATGACAACAATATTGAACCATTTTCAAAAAACCATCTCACATTACCATGGAAAATAGTTTTTTTTGTGTATAGCAGGAAAAATAATAATAAATAATTACAACAGTGAAAAAAACGAAATGTTAAATCTTACCTTTTACGATGAGTATATTTCCTGTATCGACGTGGAAGTTACTCTGTCCCAAGAGGCAGATTGCCCTTTCTCTGTCTCTTTTCTCTGTCTTTTCACTGACTCCCTCTCCCTCTCTCCCTTTCTTTTTCTCGCACTCACACTTTTTCTCCCACTCCCCACCTCTCTCTCACACCTCTCCCCCCCTCTTCCCTTTTTCTCCTTCCTCGCTCTCATCCCACCCTCTCTCCTTCTCAGTCTCTCTATTTTTCTCTCTCCCCATCTCCTCCCCTCTCTCTCTCTGTCAGGGAACCCCTGTGTTCAAACAGACGTTTTATCATATCACAACCACCATAAATCGTCTGTTTTCTCTCGCCCACAACCGCCTACCTGTTCCACACTCCTCCCTCTTCTCTCCATCATCTCAGATCCTCTTTCCATTCTCTATCCTTTCCCACTCCTTTAAATGCCATTGAGCTACTGATAAAAAGGGGATTTTTGCTTACACTTGTTGCGCATTTAGACACTTGGATTTAGAAAAATGTAAGAATTGAATATAGACTTCTCACAGTAGAATAAGAATATCTATATCAGTAATGTGACCTTACGTGGTTACAAAATGTTGATTACATTTTTTTAATCAGTACAGTTAGTTATTTCTATTTCTGGCCAGAATTGAGGGAAGATCTCCAGTCAGACAACAGTCTCAGAACAACGTGATGTGATCGAACGGATGATTGACAGCTCCTCACAGCTATAGATAGGGCCACGGGTGGGACTTTAGAGCTCACAACTGTATAAGCCCTTTCCACCAAACAGATAACCAACGGGGCTGTGTTCTTTCCGCCGCCATGGAGACGGGCTAAAGTACGGATACAGGGTCTCGGTGAAGACACGCCAACTATAACTATAAATATGAGCCTTATCGTCCACATTATAAAAGGAGACCAATCCCTCCTCATAATCCACAAACACCCCCACCTTCTTGGGCTTGTCTCTCAGGTGATGGGGGATGGATGGCCCGACACAGGCGTTGAGGTTTCCCCCTTTCCCACGACACACGGCCCAGTAGCCTTGGTCTGGCCTCACCGTGACACTCTGCTTCCTGTTGACGGACTCTCTGGCCACATACACATCCCGGTCGGTCTTGTCACCCACCTGGAGGGAAGCGGGAGTAGACAGACAGTGCTTGAACGTACATTTTTTCCCTTTCCTTTCACTGCAGTGTAATGTTTTTTTTAAGGCCCAGGGTCACGTTGGTCTCGTTTAGTAATCTTTTTCATGTGTTGTTTTCCATTTTCAAAGTTAAGTGCAAATAGATAAACTAAACAAATAAAATAAAATAAACTAGACTAACCAAAACTGTGAGCTGAGGTACAACAACATAAATCATAAGAACATCATAAGAGAATAGGTGTAACTCTCACTCAAGATTAACTCACAATTCAATTGTTTTAAATTTTTCGTTGTGAGCGAGATTCACTCCTAGCTACAGTATAATCTCTTCATATTTTCCCTCACCTGGACTACCCAGTAGCACCTCTCGGTGGCGAAGTCTTGTTTTCCCAGCACACATACGCAGTAGCCAAACCTTTTCGGATCATCAACCAGGGAGCAGTTCTGCTGGTATCCCAGACTCACCTGCTTCCCATCAGAGGACAGGTGGACCAACGAGGAGGCTGTGACCGGGTCCAAGGTCATGTCCGCTGTAGAGAGATGTTCTTTAATATTTTTTATTTATTTCACCTTTATTTAACCGGGTAGGCCAGTTGAGAATAAGTTCTCATTTACAACTGCGACCTGGCCAAGATAAAGCAAAGCAGTTCGACAAAAATAACAACACACAGTTACACATGGAATAAACAAACGTACAGTCAATAACACAATAGAAAAATCTATATGCAGTGTATGCAAATGTAGTAAGATTAGGGAGGTAAGGCAATAAATAGGCCATAGTGGCGAAATAATTACAATTTAGCATTAACACTGGAGTGATAGATGTGCAGATGATGATGTGCAAGTAGGGATATTGGGGTGCAAAAGAGCAAAAATAAATAACAATATGGGGATGAGGTAGTTGGGTGGGCTATTTACAGGTGGGCTGTGTACAGGTGCAGTGATCGGTAAGCTGCTCTGACAGCTGATGCTTAAAGTTAGTGAGGGATATATAAGTCTCCAGCTTCAGTGATTTTTGCAATTCGTTCCAGTCATTGGCAGCAGAGAACTGGAAGGAAAGGCAGCCAAAGTAGGTGTTGGCTTTGGGGATGACCAGTGAAATATACCTGCTGGAGCGCATGCTACGGGTGGGTGTTGCTATGGTGACCAGCGAGCTGAGATAAGGTGGGGCTTTACCTAGCAAAGACTTATAGATGACCTGGAGCCAGTTGGTTTGGCAACGAATATGAAGCGAGGGCCAGCCAACGAGAGCATACAGGTTGCAGATGTAAGCTCTGATAAGTTATATGTATGATATATAAGTTATGAAATATGATAATTTTGGGGAACGATCAATTTAAGTTAATTTCATTTCAATTCTATTCAATTTATTAACATAACTTTATTTATCCCATCTAGGGAAATTTAGAAAGGCAAAGTCAGTTTACAAAATAACATGTTATATCAATGTATCAGTATTGAGATAAAAGAGACACTGACCTGTATGAAGTGGAGTTGTTCATCAGTGTGAGAGCTGCTCTAGCTCAGTGCTTCTCCTTTTTACCTCAGTGATTTCCTGATACAGCTCTTTGATGAGCCCCTCAGCCTGCCTCTCTGCTGCTTTCTGCTTCTCCTCAATCACCTTGATGAGCTCAGCCTGGGTTCTCTCAAGCCTGGCTTATCTCTTTTTCAGCACAAGACCAAAGAAAATAATGCAATATTAAAGACAATGGTTTTGAACAAATGTTCTTGCTGAAGTCCTGCATATTCATCAAACCACGTTAAATTCATACAACTACAGAGGACTCAGAGTTGAGCCTTGGGGTACCCCACATAGATGAAAACAATAACAGTCCGGATGCTTATCATAAGAACTCACTCTACTGAGCTTACGGTACTGTATATTTAATAAATATTATTTATCAAACCAGATTGAATTAATACAACTTTAATGGACCCAGAGTTGAGCCCTTGGGTACCCCGCAACATTCAGGATGCTTATCATGAGAACTCACTCTGCTGAGCTCCACCGAGTGTTTGATCTCATCCTTACTCAGTCTGTCCTAAACCATCCTCAGCAAATCTCCTTCAGTCTTTTTCATAAGTCTGTGAAGACACCCCGGAAACTGTAGGATTACTAGCCTGTAAAACTGGAAATGTCTTTGGATAATACTGAAAATCACATTTGTTGGAGAGTATGTGCCTGAATTGGCAAGATACAATTTAGTAACACTTTATTTAAAGCTTGCAGGTATAATGTTTTATTATGAAGTTAATTATACAGCTTTTAATATTTAGAGCTACGTTCAACTTGCTCCCATCTTTTTGCTGTCTCTTTCTCCATAGAAATAGTGTTGTGGCCCTTGTCTCGGTGCATCTCGCACACACTGGTTGTTCCTGTTGTTCCTGCAGAAGAGGCCCAGGGGCCGCTCGTGCTTCCTGCATACGGCGGGCGTGGTGAAGGTTGCTGTGTTTGTCAGCCTGTGCCTCTGGAGGGCCGGCTCTCTATGTTGAGGCCACAGGTGTGTCTTGCAGTATTACACCTGACACACAAGACAGGACTTAACAGCCTTCTGCTTCGTCCCAGTGCAGAAATTGCAGGAAACTGCATCAGGCTCAGGACTGAGCCCTGGGGAACACTGTGCCACTGATACTCCTATATCTTGATAATCGTCTTCCTCCGCCTGCCGGGCTTTGACCTTTATAAGATAATATAAATATTAAAAATATTATTAATAATTATATAAATATAATATAAATACAGTTGAAGTCGGAGGTTTACATACACTAAGTTGACGGTGCCTTTAAACAGCTTGGAATTTTCCAGAAAATTATGTCATGGCTTTAGAAGCTTCTGATAGGCTAAATGACATCATTTGAGTCAATTGGAGGTGTACCTGTGGATGAATTTCAAGGCCTACCTTCAAACTCACTGCCTCTTTGCTTGACATCATGGGGAAATCAAAAGAAATCTGCCAAGACCTCAGAAAAAAAATTGTAGGCCTCCACAAGTCTGGTACATACTTGGGAGCAATTTCCAAACGCCTGAAGGTACCACGTTCATCTGTACAAACAATAGTACGCAAGTATAAACACCATGGGACCACGCAGCCATCATACTGCTCAGGAAGGAGACGCATTGCGTTCTGTCACCTAGAGATGAATGTACTTTGGTGCGAAAAGTGCAAATCAATCCCAGAACAACAACAAAGGACCTTGTGAAGATGCTGGAGGAAACAGGTACAAAAGTATCTATATTCACAGTAAAACAAGTCCGATGTTGACATAACCTGAAAGGCCGCTCAGCAAGGAAGAAGCCACTGCTTCAAAACCGCCATAAAAAAAGCCAGGCAACGATTTGCAACTGCACATGGGGACAAAGACTTTTTGGAGAAATGTCCTCTGTTCTGATAAAACAAAAATAGAACTGTTTGGCCATAATGACCATCGTTATGTTAGGAGGAAAAAGGGGGAGGTGTAACGGGCTTCCTCCTTCTCCTCATCCGAAGAGGAGTAGCAGGGATTTGACCAAAATGCAGCGGGTTGTGAATACATAATGATTTAATAAACAAAAACAGAAGAACACGACGAACACTTGAATAATTACAAAACAAATAAACGAATGTAGACAGACCTGGACACGAACTTACATACAACGTGAAGAACGCATGAACCAGGAAAACAGACTACATAAAACGAACTAACTAACAAAAACCGGAACAGTCCCGTGTGGCGTAACATACAGACACTGACACAGGAGACAATCACCCACAAACAAACAGTGAGAACAACCTACCTTAATATGACTCTCAATTAGAGGAAAACGCAAAACACCTGCCTCTAATTAAGAGCCATACCAGGCAACCCAAAACCAACATAGAAACAGAAAACATAGACTGCCCACCCAAACTCACGCCCTGACCAATAAACACAACCAAACAACAGAAAACAGGTCAGGAACGTGACAGGAGGCTTGCAAGCCGAAGAACACCATCCCAACCATGAAGCATGGGGGTGGCAGCATCATGTTGCGGGGGTGCTTTGCTGCAAGAGGGACTGGTGCACTTCACAAAATAGGTAGGAATGAGGTAGGAAAATTATGTGGATATATTGAAGATACATCTCAAGTCATCAGTCAGGAAGTTAATGCTTTGTTGCAAATGGGTCTTCCAAATGAACAATGACCCCAAGCATACTTCCAAAGTTGTGGCAAAATGACTTAAGGACAACAAAGTCAAGGTATTGGAGTGGCCATCACAAAGCCCTGACCTCAATCCTATAGACCAGTAGTGGGCAGAACTGAAAATGTGTGTGCGAGCAAGGAGGCCTACAAACCTGGCTCAGTTACACCAGCTCTGTCAGGAGGAATGGGCCAAAATTCACCCAACTTATTGTGGGAAGCTAGTGGAAGGCTATCTGAAACGTTTGATCCAAGTTGGTGAAGATGTCTAGGCAAATACAGCACTGGAACTTGTTACAGGAATCAGGAATCGAAAGAAGAACCTTCCCTCTGTTACATCACCTTTTATGTGTGTTTTGCACATGTGCAATTATGTTAAATAAACCTGAACCTGTTTCTTTGTTTGCATGAGATTTACAACTAGACTACTTTACAACTAGCTGAAGCATTAAAGGGCAGGTAGCATAAACGTAACCACATGAAACATATGCATTTGCATTAGCATACACATCAAAGTCCCTATGCAAAGTTCTACCTTATTTTTATTTATTTTTAGTTATTACATAAAACCGACCAGAATTCCGAAAAATACCAAAGCCATGTCAGAAAATATTTTTCTGGGGTGTGATGTCATATGGAGGACCAGGCAAGAGCCTATTCCCTATCATGTGAACTCCAACAGAAATAACTTTAAATGTACAGCTTTAAATTAAACCAAATTGTTTGCACTCATCACTACTGGTTTTAATTATATTTTCTGCCAATTTACAAGCAAACACTTTATGAATGTATTGTTACAAATCAACTTGCAGGGTTGCTAGCCAACTAGCCTGCTAACAGTAGCCCTACTATTCTGCTAACGTTAGCCTTACCAGCCTACTAACGTTACGTTAGCACTGAATGATAAACACCTAGCTTACAGCTACATTAAAGTGTTAGCCAGCTAACATTAGCTATTTAGCCAACTAGCTATTAGCCTAGCCAGCCTAGCCAACCACCACGGTTATGCTTGGCAAACTGGAGAACAGCTAGAACACAACTAACACAACACAGCTACCAAAGTGAGGGGGAGGTGGGCGCTTCACCGGGCCGAAATCCCCAAAAATAGATTCCAGATATCAGTCAGCTAGCATGCTAGCACTAAGCCAAGGTGGTAAAAGTTACAAAACCCATAACCTACTATACAAAGAACCTGTCGAAAAGTTTGAAAAAAAGAGAACAGACAAGGTAGAACAGACAAGGTACTACACAATTAGAGCAAGCAGATATGATTTTCTCTATAGTTTTGAGCCCACGGCAAGAAAGCACCAGAGCCTGCCAAGCTAATGGTTTCCCATTAGATAACCCAGCCACAAAGTCTGTGAATAGTTTGAGGTGTGGCTAATGTTAGCCAGCTTGAGCTAGCTACCGAGCTAGCATTTTGAACTCGGTATCACAGAGTAGATCCTCCAAATTACGTTGAGAAATAGTGCATTGTGGGAAGTTTAGCTATGTTTATAACTATGTTTGTACTTACAGGTAAGTAGATCGTGGCTACAACTATGTTACTAAGTAAAAACTCATGCTTCCTACCCTTTAAATAACAACCAAATTGACCTCAGACAGGAGGCCTTAAGTTAGACAGAATGGACCTAAAGTTAAGTACAGGAATCCTAAGGCCTTGGAGTTCCATTTTGTGTGTTTTGTCATCCAAAAGACAGGGAGGAGGAAGTTGCATTACATGAATCAGGATTCAGGGTAGAGTACTATAAAATAGCCTATTGATGCTTAACTGTGTTTGTTTTGTTTATTTAAATACATGTTGTTACCCTGGATCTACTACAACACCCCTAGCAAGGGCAACACTATCAAGGAACAGCCAAATTAACCTGAGGAGAACATTTACTGAAAAGCTGCAGCTGACGATTTGAGTCATTACCAGAATGTCAAACCATTAACTGGTTAGGTAGCATACAAACTCAAACCTTAGGAAAACAAAACAGTTTTTCAATGTCACATGACTGGAAATTCCTCATCCCTAGCTTCTCCTACAGTGACTCATGAAATTGCACAACAATTCTTCTATTCTTGTTCTTCTTTTTTTTACGCTACCAACAATGGAATGCTGCTGAGCTTGTGCAGGAATGATGGTGTGAGAGAGATGGTGCAACAGTGGTGTAGTGGTGCCTGGAGAAGTGGGTATACTCTAATCTTGTCAGTTTGTTCAGGTTTTCTTTTTCAAAGTCACACTTAAAGTCACACTTTTGAGGCCTCTAAAACATTTAGATTTTTGAGAGTAGTTGCCCTTTAATTGAAGTGTGCAAGCACCTAGCACTATTGTTTGATCAGCAGTGTTTTTGTAGAACATGAGATGTTAAGGGTGTTGAGCCAGTAACCAAAAGGTTGCTGGTTTGATTCTCCGAGCTGACTAGGTGCAAAATCTGTCGATGTGCCCTTCAGCAAGGCACTTAACCCTAATTGCTCCTGTAAGTCGCTTTTGATGAGTGTCTGCTAAATGACTAAAATGTCAACTGCATCATAACAAGCCAATATCTATGAAGAATATGTGTATATGTTTCTATATGAGATGTGTTTTTCATAGATATTGGATAACACAAACAATGTAAGATTTACTGTATCTCGTTCAAGGGGGTGATACAATTGTGCAATGGATATAATTATCCAACAAAGGTTGTTTTAAAGTGTTCGTCCCATGTTTCATGAGCTGAAATATAAGATCCCAGAAATATTCCATATGCACAAAAGCTTATTTCTCTCCAATTTTGTGCACAATTTTGTTAACATACCTGTTAGTGATAATTGTATCCTTTGGCAAGACAATCCATCCACCTGACAGGTGTGGCATATCAAGAAGCTGATTAAACAGCATGATCATTACACAAATGCTCCTTGTGCAGGGGATAATAAAAGGCCACTCTAAAATGTGCAGTTTTGTCACACAACACAAAGCCACAAATGTCTCATGTTTTGAGGGAGCATGCAATTGGCATGCTGACTGTAGGAATGTCCACCAGAGCTATTGCCAGAGATTTAATGTTATTTTCTCTACCATAAGCCACCTCCAACGTTGTTGGCTGGGCCTGGTTCCCAAGTGGCTGGGCCTATGCCCTCCCAGGCCCACCCGTGGTTGCGCCCCTGCCCAGTCATGTGGAATCATAGATTAAGGCCTAATGAATTTGTTTCAATTGATTCATTTCCTCATATGAACTGTAACTGAGCAAAATATTTGAAATTGTTCCATGTTGCATTTATATTTATGTTCAGTATATACAGTACCAGTCAAAAGTTTGGATACACCTACTCATTCAAGTGTTTTTCTTTATTTTTACTGTTTTATACATTGTATAATAATAGTGTAGACATCAAAACTATGAAGTAACACATATGGAATCATGCAGTAACCAAAAAAGTACATATCCAAAGATATTTTATATTTAAGATCTTTGAAGTAGCCACCCTTTGTCTTGATGACAGCTTTGCACACTCTTTTGCATTCTCTCAACCAGCTTCATGAGGTAGTCACCTGGAATTCATTTCAATTAACAGGTGTGCCTTATTAAAAGTTCATATTGGAATATCTTTCCTTCTTCATGCGTTTGAGCCAATCAGTTGTGTTGTGACAAGGTAGGGGTGGTACACAGAAGATAGCCCTATTTTGGAAAAGACCAAGCCCATATTATGGCAAGAACAGCTCAAATAAGCAAAGAGAAACAGCAGTCCATCATTACTTTAAGACATGAAGGTCAGTCAATGCGTAAAATGTCAAGAACTTTTCAAGTTTCTTCAAGTGCAGTCGCAAAAACCATCAATTGCTATGATGAAACTGGCACTCATGAGGACCGGTACAGGAAAGAAAGACCCAGAGTTACCCCTGCTGCAGAGGATAACTTCATTAGTTACCAGCCTCAGAATTCGGCAGTTAACTGCACCTCAGATTGCGGCCAAAAACATACTTCACAGAGTTCAAGAAACAGACACATCTCAATCTCAACTGTTCAGAGGGGAACAGGCCTTCATGGTTGAATCGCTGCAAAGAAACCACTACTAAATTAACCTGTTTGGAAAAGGGGGCAATATTTTCACGTTCGGATGAAAAGTGTGCCCAGAGTAAACTGCTTGCTACTCAGGCCCAGAAGCTAATATATGCATATTATTAGTAGATTTAGATAGAAACACTCTGACGTTTCTAAAACTGTTTGAATGATGTCTGTGAGTATAACAGAACACATATGGCAGGCAAAAACCTGAGAAAAATCCAACCAGGAAGTGGGAAATCTGAGGTTTGCAGTTTTTCAAGTGATTGCCTATCCAATATACAGTATAAATGGGGTCATATTGCACTTCCTAAGGCGTCCACTAGATGTCAACAGTCTTTAGAACGTTGTTTCAGGCTTCTACTATGACGGGGGAGTGACTAAGAGCTGTTTGGATCAGAGGTCTGTCAGAATGCCTTGAGCTAAATCTCGCGCGCGGCCGTGAGCGCAAGCTCCGTTCCTTTTCATTTCTAAACACAAAGGAATTGTCCGTTTGAAACATTATTGAAGATTTATGATAACAACATCCTAAAGATTGATTCTATACATCGTTTGACATGTTTCTGCGAACTGTAATGGAACTCTTGTCACGATCGTGTGGAGGATTGACAGACCAAAACGCAGCATTTGGAAAATACGCCATCTCTTTTATTGATGACGAAGGCAAAACGAAACAAAAACACTTACACACTAAACAAAACAATAAACGATCGTGAAGCTAATCAAACGTAGTGCATACACAGGCTACAAACGTATAACATAGACAATTACCCACAATCAAATGAAAGCCTATGGCTACCCTAAATATGGCTCCCAATCAGAGACAACAGAAATCAGCTGTCTCTAATTGGGAACTCATTCAGGCAACCATAGACTCTCCTAGACAACTAAACCAACATAGACACAGCTAGACACATGCACTCAACACAAACCCATACACTACACCCAACACCCCCTTTACCATATAATCACCCAAAACCGACAAAACACAAACAATCCCCATGTCACACCCTGACCTAACTAAAATAATAAAGAAAACAAAGAATACTAAGGCCAGGGCGTGACAACTCTATTGACTTTTCGTCTGGATAAGTGCTCGCGCCTTGTGAATTTCGATTGGTGAACTAAATGTGCTAACAAAAAGGAGATATTTGGACATAAAGATGAACTTTATCGAACAAACAAACATTTATTGTTGGAACTGGGATTCCTGGCAGTGCATTCTGATGAAGATCATCAAAGGAAAGTAAATATTTATAATGCTATTTCTGACTTTTACTGACTCCACAACATGGCATGTATCTGTATGGCTTGTTTTTGTGGCTGAGCGCTGTACTCAGATTATTGCATGGTGTGCCTTTGCCGTGAAGCTTTATACGAACTTTATAAAACATACATGTATTGTGTAACATGAAGTCATATGAGTGCCATCTGATGAAGTTCATCAAAGGTTAGTGATTCATTTTATCTCTTTTTCTGCTTTTTGTGTGATCCTCTCTTTGGCTGGAAAACGGCTGTATGTTTTTTGTGACTAGGCGCTGACCTAACATAATCGTATGGTGTGCTTTCGCTGTAAAGCCTTTTTTGAAATCTGACACGATGGCTTTAATTTGGGGTATTGCACTTGTGAATGTATGAAAGTTAAATATTTCAATATTTCCACTAGCGGAACCCCTAGCCATAACAGGTTTTAAACTAATAAGAAAAAGAGACTTGCTGGGGCCAAGAAACACGAGCAATCGACATTAGACCGGTGGAAGTCTGTCCTTTGGTCTGATGAGTCCAAATTTGAGATTTTTGGTTCCAACCGCTGTGTCGTTGTGAGACACAGAGGAGGTGTACGGATGATCTCAGCATGTGTGGTTCCCACCGTGAAACATGGAGGAGGTGGGATGATGTTGGCGTGCTTTGCTGGTGACACTGTCTGTGATATATTTAGAATTCAAGGCACACTTAACCAGCATGGCTACCACAGCATTCTGCAGCGATACGCCATCCCATCTGGTTTGCAATTAGTGGGACTATCATTCGTTTTTCAGCAGGACAATGACCCAAAACACACTTCCAGGCTGTGTAAGGGCTATTTGACCAAGATGGAGAGTGATGGAGTGGTGCATCAGATGATCTGACCACAATCACCCGACCTCAACCCAATTTGGTATTTTGGTATTTTATTAGGATCCCCATCAGCTGTTGCAAAAGCAGCAACTACTCTTCCTGGGGTCCAAATTGAGATGGTTTGGGATTAGTTGGACTGCAGAGTGAAAGAAAAGCAGTCAAGGAGTGCTCAGCATATGTGGGAACTCCTTCAAGACTGTTGGAAAAGTATTCCAGGTGACTACCTCATGAAGCTGGTTGAGAGAATGCCAAGAGTGTGCAAAGCTGTCATCAAGGCAAAGGGTGGCTACTTTGAGGAATTCTGAATATAAAATATATTTTGATTTGTTTAACACTTTTTTTGTTTCTTAATGATTCCATATGTGTTATTTCATAGTTTTGATGTCTTCATTATTATTCTTGGTTTTTCCGAAATAGCGCTATCTTCTGTATACCACCCCTACCTTGTCACAACTGATTGGCTCAAACGCATTAAGAAGGAAAGAAATTCCAATATTCAACTTTTAATAAGGTACACCTGTTAATTTAAATGCATTCCAGGTGACTACCTCATGAAGCTGGTTGAGAGAATGCCAAGAGCTGTTGAGAGAATGCCAAAGCTGTTATCGAGGAAAAGGGTGGCTACTTTGAAGAATCTCAAATCTAAATTTTATTTTGATTTGTTTAACGTTTTTTGGTGTTATTCAATATTTGTGATGTCTTCACTGAATGAGTAGGTGTGTCCACACTTTTGACTGGTACTGTATATTATACAATATTCTACATGAATGTGACTCACTTGTGTGTAATTACACCCAGGTAAGCAGAAAAAAAACGTGTTCAGTCGATTCCAATACAGGTGTACCTGATAGGAGGCGGGGAAATGGTCATATTTAACCACACCTCTCTAATCAGGGAACGTACTGTCCCATTAAACCCGCCCACCTCTGCCCTCACTGCTCTGGGTAAGAGTTGCCCTTTAAAGTTTGTGTTGACATAGAAACAAAAACAGTCACAAGTGAAGTAGTCATCCTTTATTATAATTTGCTTCCAAATTACAAAGATCAACACTAATTCCAGAAAATGTGTACCTTATTAATGACGTTTTTGATTATATGATTATAATTAAATAAAAGAAGAGGACCAAAATGGAAATAGGTTTTTACAGTATGTACATTTTTATCCTCAATGATTTTAAATGAATTCTATTCGTGTTTTTAAATTGTCAATCAAATCAAATTAATAACCCCCCCTCCCCCCCCACATACACTAATAAAGTTGAGATATTTTAACACACATTTATAATACACACTCAAACGATATTTCATACAAAATGTCAGATTATATCTAAAGCCAGAAGGTTCTAAGTAACTTTTATGATCCGACACCATTTAGAGTTAGATCTCTGTCTTTCTCTTCATTCTCTTCTTCCCCCTTTTCTCTACCTCCTTTTTTCCTATCTGCCTGTTAATTGTTAATGAGTTAGTAATTGTTAATGATATACAGTAATATAATGTATGTAATGTAATACATACTCTAGGACAGGGTTCCCCAACTGGCGGCCCAAAGAACAAATTTATTGTTGTTGTTTAACATAAAAGACTGTAAAAACACAAGCAAAACAGCTCCAAGTGATTTTAATTTGGGGAATCTGTTCTAAAGTATTCTATTGCAAATAGAATGATATACATTTAGTGCACAAAACATTAAGAACACCTTCCTAATATTGAGATGCATTTCAAAGCAAGGTTTGAAATTATTCTCTTTTAGTCAAATATTACGTTTGTTTGGACTTAATGGTCAATTTGCTGCCTACAAATTATTTGAAATTATGTTCAGGGGGATGGCCCCCTGACCATCCGCTCAAGGACAAAATCGGCCCGCGGCTCAATCTAGTTGACGATCCCTGCTCTAGGAATGCATTAAGTCATTGAATTAATTCAGGATAGTAACAATCTTAATGTGTGAATGTAAAATATTATCATTCCATATAGTTGGACACGTACAAAACTCAAAATCAGCTAAAATAATATATAGGAGTGTTTTCCTACGAATCAAGAAATATAATAAAATGTACAATCCTCTTTTTGTCATAACTGGTTCTCTCTCCATCTTTTGGGAACCCCCCTTTTCTTATTTGTGGAAGATCTTCCCATCGGGCTGCTCCTTCCATCTCAGTTTGACGTCATCAGACATCCCCTTCTCCATCAGCTCCTTCTTTATCTGAGGAACGAAAATACACGGAACACAGTATAATGTGCTATGATATAATATAATAATGGATTATAATACAGCATAACGCATCGTGTTATCTTTTTATACTTTAAATGTGTCAATAATAGGCCCCAAAAAGATACCATGAGACTCACTTGCTGTAAGATGGACTCCTGTACGACAGGATCGTTCATGTCCATGTTTTGGTCATTCGGGGTCAGTCTCACTCGCACCACCTTCTGAGTCGTCTTCACCTTAGGAGCTTAGAAATAAACAGACACGACAATTAAACTTTTGTCATGTTGATCGCAGTGCATGTTCTATAGGAAAGCGAAGGGAGAGTTATATTGACATTTTGTGTAGACCCTAATGCTCAAGACTACAATTAGAAATACATCATGTATTTGTCTTTTTACAAGCAATCCAGTTGTTCATCACTCTGTCAGAATAGTTTATACATTAACTCACTGCTGTAGCAAACAAAGGGTTGCCAAGTATTATCACAGGGCCAATCTGTCCATTCGTCTGTCACCGTGTTTCCTTCCTTGAACACTGCTGCACCACATCGAGGTTTACTGTCATTGTTATTGGGTTCTCCCAACTTCCAGTGCCTAAATGAGGAACCACTGCCATCTGACCACTTCCAGGAGTCGCTATACAGGCCAATCCACACATCACGATCACCAACCAAGGTCTCCATTTCCTGGTTCTCAGCCTGGTTCCTCACACTGGCCAGGTCTCGGTAGCGTGTTCTGCAGTAGTTCTGAGCTTCACCCCAGCTTTTTTTTGTTTCATTTACTAAGATAAATCTCGGACTGTTATTTTTGTCACCTGCAAATAATGGATGGATTTAGAAATCAGGACGAGTGGGTATTTTCTTACAAATCTACATTTTGCTCTTCAAGGAAGGTGGTCATGTGTGACTCAGTTGGTCGAGCATGGTGCTTGCCAGGCCAGGGTTGTGAGTTCAATGGGGGAGCAGTATGAAATAGATTTGTAATGGGGGAGCAAGGGGGAGCAGTATGAAATAGTATGAACATTCATGCATTTTGGATAAGAGTGTCTGCTAAAATGTTTTTTAAAAAATGTACTTGACTTAATTCCACTGAGGCTGCTCATCAGTGTTTACAGTATGCATGTTTGAGTGTGTATTTGTAAACATAGAAATGACAAGAAAAGTGATTAGCATAGTAATAGTCTACTTAAAACTCTAGACGGAGGAATACAGCCAACAAAAAAACACATTTCTCACCGGTGCAGCAGATGAAGGAATGTTCCAGCTTGCAATCCTGATTTTCCCACATCCCATTTTTAAGGACCACACAGTGTTGTTCCGGAATGTTATTCGGTTCACCGCTCTGCCAGTGTCTAAACTCAGCCTCTCCCTTACTGTAGTAGCCACTGTCTTCAAGAGACCACCTCCAGCTGTTAATAACATCATCATACAGCCCTATCCAGACAGTGCCTATCCAATAATTAACACTAAACCTGTCCATTTTCATCAATCTGTTCATATCCTCAATATTGCCTATGGTGGCCAGGTCAGTGTACGTATCTCTGCAGTAGGTCTGTGCTTCCTTCCAGGTTATCCAACTCTCCACAAAGTGGTACTGATATGGAAGGCATGGAAAAGGCAAATACAACCCTGGGAATAAAACGAATTTAGTGCAAACACATCTAGCCCTTACATGGTCACATACCTTCATCCAACAACACAGAAATACACTGCTCAAAAAAATAAAGGGAACACTTAAACAACACAATGTAACTCCAAGTCAATCACATTTCTGTGAAATCAAACTGTCCACTTAGGAAGCAACACTGATTGACAATACATTTCCCATGCTGTTGTGCAAATGGAATAGACAAAAGGTGGAAATTATAGGCAATTAGCAAGACAGCCCCAATAAAGGAGTGATTCTGCAGGTGGTGACCACAGACCACTTCTCAGTTCCTGCTTCCTGGCTGATGTTTTGGTCACTTTTGAATGCTGGCGGTGCTCTCACTCTAGTGGTAGCATGAGACGGAGTCTACAACCCACACAAGTGGCTCAGGTAGTGCAACTCATCCAGGATGGCACATCAATGCGAGCTGTGGCAAGAAGGTTTGCTGTGTCTGTCAGCGTAGTGTCCAGAGCATGGAGGCGCTACCAGGAGACAGGCCAGTACATCAGGAGACGTGGAGGAGGCCGTAGGAGGGCAACAACCCAGCAGCAGGACCGCTACCTCCGCCTTTGTGCAAGGAGGAGCACTACCAGAGCCCTGCAAAATGACCTCCAGCAGGCCACAAATGTGCATGTGTCAGCATATGGTCTCACAAGGGCTCTGAGGATCTCATCTCGGTACCTAATGGCAGTCAGGCTACCTCTGGCGAGCACATGGAGGTGCGGTGCCCCACAAATAAATGCCACCCCACACCATGACTGACCCACCGCCAAACCGGTCATGCTGGAGGATGGTGCAGGCAGCAGAACGTTCTCCACGGCGTCTCCAGACTCTGTCACGTCTATCACATGTGCTCATGTGCTCAGTGTGAACCTGCTCTCATCTGTGAAGAGCACAGGGCGCCAAAGGCGAATTTGCCAATATTGGTGTTCTCTGGCAAATGCCAAACGTCCTGCACGGTGTTGGGCTGTAAGCACAACCCCCACCTGTGGACGTCGGGCCCTCATACCACCCTCATGGAGTC
Organism: Salvelinus fontinalis; assembly: GCF_029448725.1. Taxonomy (NCBI): domain Eukaryota; kingdom Metazoa; phylum Chordata; class Actinopteri; order Salmoniformes; family Salmonidae; genus Salvelinus; species Salvelinus fontinalis. The sequence continues at coordinate 32,421,179 of NC_074675.1, forward strand.
TGTTTCTGACCGTTTGAGCAGACACATGCACATTTGTGGCCTGCTGGAGGTCATTTTGCAGGGCTCTGCCAGTGCTCCTCCTGCTCAAAGGCGGAGGTAGCGGTCCTGCTGCTGGGTTGTTGCCCTCCTACGGTCTCCTCCACGTCTCCTGATGTACTGGCCTGTCTCCTGGTGGCGCCTCCATGCTCTGGACGCTACGCTGACAGACACAGCAAACCTTCTTGCCACAGCTCGCATTGATGTGCCATCCTGGATGAGCTGCACTACCTGAGCCACTTGTGTGGGTTGTAGACTCCGTCTCATGCTACCACTAGAGTGAGAGCACCGCCAGCATTCAAAAGTGACCAAAACATCAGCCAGGAAGCATTGGAACTGAGAAGTGGTCTGTGGTCACCACCTGCAGAATCACTCCTTTATTGGGGGTGTCTTGCTAATTGCCTATAATTTCCACCTTTTGTCTATTCCATTTGCACAACAGCATGTGAAATGTATTGTCAATCAGTGTTGCTTCCTAAGTGGACAGTTTGATTTCACAGAAGTGTGATTGACTTGGAGTTACATTGTGTTGTTTAAGTGTTCCCTTTATTTTTTTGAGTAGTGTATAACATACTGTACAGACACACATTTACTGTACTTACCTGTAAGAAACAGTAAGAGATGGGTTCTCCACCCCATCGTTTGGCTGACTAACGGAATATAAAAGGGATTAATCAATTCAATATAATAATAATAATGATATAGTACATATTTCTTATATATTTTGCATCGAATTCTTACATCATCCGTGATTGCTAACAAGGGCTAACATCTACAGTTTTTCTTTCATCTCTTTGGTGAAATTTTCTCACGTATGAATTCAATTTTCACAACTTTGAAAACCAATCATCAAAGTGGTTCATGTTTTAAAACTCTAAAGACAATTTCCATTGAGTACAACAAATTCACATTCCTTTGTTAACTGAACCAAATCGCTCTTTCACTGGTTTCACAGTGCAATTCTAACATTACATTATAGCCATTGTTGTCACTTCTTAATCCAACTGCTCAAAACGGATAACTACTACAACTAGTTTGAGAATAGCTGAATTCAGTAAAATATATACGGTATTTTAGATAATAAATATATCAATTAAAATCAATTTACTTTGGAAGGTAAAACGTCTTTACCAAAAGATGTGAGGAATGAGTACCTTCGTCAGCCACTGTGCATCAATACATAGGACAAGGTGGAAAGAGTCACTATATGGTACCATTTTATACAGAGAATCCAATTATGAAAACCTAGCTCTCACACTTCCATTCAACGTATATTGCGACAATATCACTTAAGAAGATCTGTGTTTGACTTACAATTAAAGATTTTGGATCAGAAATATATATTTTGTTATGTCAACTGTTTGTACTCAAATTGGGTGCATTGTTTACTTCACAGGGCTTAAAATAAGACTCATAAGTAAGACTCATAACGCATCCAGAGATAACAAAACAATTAAGATCGGGTTAAAATTTCAGAGAACTATCCCTTGTAACCCCCTAGAGTCGATTGACCAACCTGTGCATCAATCTAAGTTACACAAATCCGTCAGTTTCAGCTAGAGAACATTTTTTTGTATTGGATGCATCTCAATCCACCGCATCCGCCAGTGTCACACTTCCACATCTGCAGTGAAAGGTGGCAGTGCAAGAGCGGGGTTTGTCAGACCATGAGATATCCTGACAAATCGGTCTTCTCACGAAAACGTCTGTAGCATCCGAATACTTTGACCTACAAACTAAATGGACAGTGGAGCTTCTCGTGAACATTATGGTGTTCTATTTTTACGCTAGGGTCCCCACAAGTGTCACGGGACTGTCTGAATGTAACTGGTACAGGTTTTAAAAAATCTAATGGAAGTATGAAGGTAGTTGTGCCTACCCAAAAAGGGGGTTAAATGTATATGTAAAAAATACAATTTAAAAAAATATATAAAAATGGAAAGTATTCAGAACCCTTGACTTTTTCCCAAATGTTTTACTTGACAACTTTATTCTAAAATGTATTAAATTGTTTTTTTTCCCGTCATCAATCTACAAACTATACCCCATAATGACAAAGCAAAAACAGTTTTTTGATTTTTTTTTAGATGTATAAAAAAACAGAAATATTACATTTACATAAGTATTCAGACCCTCAGTACTTTGTTGAAGCACCTTTGGCAGCGATTACAGCATTGATTCTTCTTGGGTATGACGCTACAAGCTTGGTACAACTGTATTTGGGGAGTTTCTCCCATTTTTCTCTGCAGATCTTCTCAAGCTCTGTCAGGTTGGATGGGGAGTGTTGCTGCACAGCTCGTTTCAGGTCTCTCCAGAGATGTTCGATCAGGTTCAAGTCTGGGCTCTAGCTGGGCCACTCAGGGACATTTAGAGACTTGTCCTGAAGCCACTCCTGCGATGTCTTGGCTATGTGTTTCGGATCAGGTTTTCATCAAGGATCTCTCTGTGCTTTGCTCCATTAATCTTTTCCTCGATCCTGACTAGTTTCCCAGTCCCTGCCGCTGAAAAACATCCCCACAGCATGATGCTGCAACCACCATGCTTCACCGTAGGGATGGTGCCAGGTTTCTTCCAGACGTGACGCTTCGCATTCAGGCTAAAGAGTTCAATCTTGGTTTCATCAGACCAGAGAATCTTGTTCCCCTCCCCCCTCCCCCAAAATGTTAGACTCTAAGGAATTAAATACTGGCACCTATTTTAGTCCAATTCAAGCACTGAGTAAGACTCATAAAAATGAATGACATTGGGGTAAAATTTCAGAAAACTATCTCTTCAATACATTCACTGCAAATAAAAGTCAAATCTACTATGAATCTATAAAAACGTTTAAAACATTTTATTGGTCCATATTTACAAAAAACATAAACTGATTAATTACTCAGTTTGGATAATTCAGTTTATATTCAGAAATTTGAATTAAAAGATATTAACCTGTTGAGTGGGTCTGGCCTGGTCTCTCTCTGGTCTGTGGACTGAGGTCTCCCTGTTGTTGTGTGTCTGGTGCTGTCTCTGTCTGTGGTTGTCTCTCCTCTATGCAGAGGTCCTTTAGAGGGCTGAGATGCAAAGTAACCCCCCAAACAACGCGTTACAGTGTCTTTCCACTTCGACAGGTGAAACAAAATGGCTGCCGCTGCCGTGACTCTAAGTCATCCATTAGAGACTCCTAATGACTGGTCATTTCCCTAGCCTCGCTCACCATGTTAATCGAATTGCATTGCTTACCATGGTAATAGGCACTCCCCATATTAGCCTGTCAAATACCAGTTGTCAATGATGAATATGGCTACAAAGGTGACCACTTGGGTTGGTACCTGTGTGACCTGTATTCACCAGATGACTGTGTTAGCCCTCTGAGCTAAAGCCTATAGCATAGGCATTAGGCTGCCAACATGCGGTGTTGAGTGTAATGTTTAGCATTTTGTGACAACTGATATAAAAAGAGCTTTATATAATACATTTGATTGAAAAACATGTGCTTCCACTGTGTTTCAGGATGATGTTACACCTAGGTACAGATCTATGATTAGCTCCACCTCCCCCAATCCTTACCTTTAACATTAGTGGGGGAAATGCAGAACTGTCCCTGCTTCAGCATCTATGGGCAACTTCCCCCTACACCTTCCACTGTCCCTCCCAGCTGAGACTGAGGATGGAGCACGTTAGAGGTCCAAGTGCACCAGGTCCAAACATTCATGACATTGTCACACAGACGCAGAGCCATTATGGGCCTGAGGGGCTGCGAAGAAAGGGGGAAGAACGAGAGAGACTGGTGTAGGATGAAGTATCCTCTAGACACTGATCTTGGGTCAGTTTCTCATTTTCCCTACTAATGGTTAAGGTTGGGATGGGGGAGGGGAAGCTGATCCTAGACTTGCAACTCGCAGAAACTTCACCCCAGAGCGAAAGAGACTGAAGAGAAAGAGGAAAAAGAGGAGAAGTGAGGTGGGAAGAGGAAGATGAGTAAAGGCAGAGATCTGGGCCTTTTCTCGTTTGGGCAAAAGTCCATCCTCTGTCCTCTCTCCTCCGTCCTTTCTTCTCCAAGACCCGGAAACCGATAAGTGGTCAAGTGGTCCAGAAGTGTGTCAATTCGTTAGTAGGCAAACGGAAGAAGGTCCTCCCCTCCTCGATAGCCTCCTTTTAGTGAGGAAGCACAAGTGTATCCTACCACGGAAAAGTTTTGACATCTGCCACACCCCCTTTGAATCAGATGTTGTATTGTTGGAGGAGAAAAAGCATGCACACATTTTTTTCAATATGCTACTTACAGTGCCTTCAGAAAGTATTCATACCCCTTGTCTTATTCCACATTTGGTAAGCAACTACAGTGTATAATTTGGCCTTGTGTTTTAGGTTATTGGCATTGTGTTTTAGGTTATTGCCCTTCTGAAAGGTGAATTTGTCTCCCAGTTTCTGTTGGAAAGCAGACTGAACCAGGTTTTCCTCTAGGATTTTGCCTGTGCTTAGCTCTGTTCCGTTTCTTTTTATCATACCTATAACATGATGCAGCCACCACCATGCTTGAAAATATGAAGAGTGGTACTCAGTAATGTGTTGTGTTGGATTTGCCCCAAACATAACGCTTTGTATTCAGGAAATGAAGTTAATTTCTTTGTCACATTATTTGCAGTTTTACTTTAGTGCCTTATTACAAACAGGATACATGTTTTGGAAAAATGGAATTCTGTACAAGCTTCCATCTTTTAATTCTGTAATTTTGGTTAGTATTGTGGAGTAACTAAAATGTTGTTAATCCATCCTTAGTTTTCTCCTATCACAGCCATCACTCTGTAACTGTTTTAAAGTCACCATTGGCCTCATGGTGAAATCCCTGAGCGGTTTCCTTTCTCTCTGCCAACTGAGTTAGAAAGGACTTCTGTATCTTTGTAGTGACTGGGTGTATTGATACACCATCCAAAGTGTAATTAATAACTTCACCATGCTCAAAGGGATATTCAATGTCTGCTTTTACATGTTATACCTGTCTACCAATAGGTGCCTTTCTTTGAGAGCAATGAAAATCCTCCCTGGTCTTTGTGGTTGAATCTCTGTTTGAAATTCACTGCTCAACTGAGGGACCTTACAGATAATTGTATGTGTGGGGTACAGAGATGAGGTAGTCATTCAAAAATCATTTTAAACACTATTATTTCACACGGAGTGATTCCATGCAACATCTTATGTGACTTGTTAAGCAAAATGTTACTCCTGAACATATTTAGGCTTGCCATAACAAAGGGGTTGAATACTTACTGACTCAAGACATTTCAGCTTTTCATTTTAAATGAATTTGTAAAGATTTATACAAACATAATTCCACTTTGACATTATGGGTTATTGTTTGTAGGCCAGTGACACAACACTTCAATTTAATCAATTTTAAATACAGGCTGTTACACAACAAAATTAGGAAAAATTCAGGAGGTGTGAATACTTTCTGAAGGCACTGTATCCTTTTATTCATAAAATGTCTTGCACAACTAACCTAATTTGGTTTTTATCACTTTACACATTTATTTTGGGATCCACCCCTGTAAACACAATTTGCTTCATGATGCACGAATGGAGAAGGAGCTTCTTGTTTCATACAAGCGCATTTTCGTCCACGTTCGCTCTCCTCGCCGCCTCTCCTCGATTACCTTTGACCTTTTTTAATGAAAGAAGGCGAGGGAGGACGCAGGAGTTGATCAAATCTAATTGAGAAAAGGCCCTGGTTGGATTGAGGATGGGATACTCATATCAGGAAATGAACAAGAAGGTATGGAGGAACCAGCACTGACAGACACAGATATATTGATACTACCCCCTCGAGGTTGCTTTTGAGATGAGCAGCTCTCTTCAGTCATTCTAAATAATATGCTAGTGTTGATATTGGAACAGATACAATTGCCTGGGTTGTCTGAATTCCCATTTGTCAGTAAGAGCTGGAGTGGGAGGGACTTTATAGATGCAGGCAGCTCAGGTGCTGCTGTCGAGTCATGACACAGTCACACTGATTCCACATGACCTCATAGTCACACCCATAGCCTAGTTAGTGAACACACCTTGGACTATTGTACTTATACTGGATGCATCATTTGATTTATGATGCATTAGTGCCTAGAGTTTTGCAATTGTGTTACTGTAATGAACTTCAGTTTGTCAGTGTTATCTTACTCTGACCTCCCTGCTTGGTGGTTTGTGTGTGTGGGCATGTGCGTGCCTATGTTTGTTCAGCTTTAATTTGGTAATGCATCATTCCACATGTCAGGTGGTCAGCTGTCCATTTAGGTGAGTCATCATGGCTAGAAAACGTTGCCACTTGGACTGAATAGGCACGCCCCTAACACACACACACACAAATAAGTCATTGCATTGTAAAGTGAATGCATGTCTACGCAAAACAAATAACCACGATTGTGTTTTGTGGTGAATGCTGTCGCATTAAGGCAGGTTTTAAACAGAGACAGACAGAGAGACAGACGGGCAGGCAGGCAGACAGACATGCAGCACTGAGGCACATGAGCGGGAGGGGTTAACTGACCTGTGAATAACTGCATTGATACCTTATGACTTTTACCTGTTTTACAGCTAGCCTTACAAAGTCTACCTGCCACACTCACAAGTCACCTGTCCCGGTGTGCGTTAGAAGAGATCTTCAGGGCTGGCTGCTGCTAACTGCAGAGAGCTGAAGTAGGTACCCAACACAATGAAGAGTAAGTATCGATATTTAACATTCAAGAAAAATTGACAGTGTAACAGATACTGTTATGTTGACAGCTACAGTGCAAGGGACTGTATGATCGAATAGGAGGGACAGTAGTTATATGCTTGAACTGTCGTTATGTGTCAGTGAAGACATACAGAACCAGTCAGAAGTTTGGACACACCTACTCATTCAAGGGTTTCTCTATATAATTACTATTTTCTACATCGTAGAATAATAGTGAAGACATCAAAACTATGAAATAACACATGTGGAATCATGTAGTAACCAAAAATGTGTTATACAAATGAAAATATATTTAGATTTTAGATTCTTCAAAGTAGCCACCCTTTGCTTTGATGACGGCTTTGTACACTCTTGGCATTCTCTCAGGTTCATGAGGAATGCTATTCCAACAGTCTTGAAGGAGTTCCCACATATGCTGAGCACTTGTTTGCTGCTTTTCCTTCACTCTGCGGTCCAACTCACCCCAAACCATCTCAATTGGTTTGAGGTCGGGTGATTGTGGAAGCGAGGTCATCTGATGCACCACACTTTCACTCTCCTTCTTGATCAAATAGCCCTTACACAGCCTGGAGGTGTGTTGGGTCATTTTCATGTTGAAAAAAAAATGATAGTCCCACTAAGCACAAACCAGATGTGATGGCATATTGATGCAGAATGCTGTGGTAGCCATGCTGGTTAAGTGTTTCTTGAATTCTAAATAAATCCCTGACAGTGTCACCAGCAAAGCACTCCCACACCATCACACCTCCTCCTCCATGCTTCACGGTGGGAACCACACATGCAAAGACCATACATTCACCTACTCTGCGTCTCACAAAGACACGGCGGTTGGAACCAAAAATCTAAAATTTGGACTCATCAGACCAAAGGACAGATTTCCACCTGTCTAATGTCCATTGCTCGTGTGTCTTGGCCCAAGCAAGTCTCTTCTTATTGGAAAGAAATTTGACCATGAAGAAATTCGACCATGAAGGCCTGATTCACGCAGTCTCCTCTGAACAGTTGATGTTGAGATGTGTCTGTTACTTGAACTCTGTGAAGCATTTATTTGGAATGCAATTTCTGAGGCTGGTAATTCTAATGAACTTCTACCTTCTGCAGCAGAGGTAACTCTGGGTCTTCCTTTCCTGTGGTGGTCCTCATGAGTGCCAGCTTCATCATAGCGCTTGATGGTTTTTGTGACTGCACTTTCAAACTTTCAAAGTTCTTGAAATGTTCCAGATTGACTGTCTTAAAGTAATGACGGACTGTCATTTCTGTTTGCTTATTTGAGCTGTTCTTACCATAATATGGACTTGTTCTTTTCCGAAATAGGGCTATCTTCTGTATACCACCCCTACCTTGTCACAACACAACTGACTGGCTCAAACGCATTAAGAAGGAAAGAAATTCCAATATTGAACTTTTAACAAGACACACCTGTTAATTGAAATGCATTCCAGGTGACTACTTCATGAAGCTGGTTGAGAGAATGCCTAGAGCTGTTGAGAGAATGCCTAGAGCTGTTGAGAGAATGCCAAAGCTGTTATCGAGGCAAAGGGTGGCTACTTTGAAGAATCTCAAATATAATTTTGGTTACTACATGATTCCATATGCGTTATTTAATAGTTGTGATGTCTTCACTGTAATTGTACAATGTAGAAAATAGTAAAAATAAAGAAAAACCCTTGAAATGGTAGGTGTGTCCAAAATTTTGACTGGTACTGTACAGTATGACTTTAAAAAGATATTGTCACGTTTTACTATTTCAATGGTGAGAAATATACCGAACAAAAATATAAATGCAACATACAACAATTTCAATGATTTTACTGACTTACAGTTCATGTAACAAAATCAATTGAAATAAATCAATTAAGCCCTAATCTATGGATTTCACAAGGCTGGGCAGGGGCACAGCCATGGGTGGGCCTGGGAGGGCATAGGCCCACCCACTTGGGAGCCAGGCCCAGCCAATAAGAATTTGTTTTTCCCCACAAAAGGTCTTTATTACAGACAGAAATAGGTCCTGGGCTGACGTGGTTACACGTGGTCAGCAGTTGTGAGGCCAGTTGGACGTACTGATAAATTCTCTAAAACAACGTTGTAGACGGCTTAAGGTAGAAAGATTAACATTCAATTATTTGGCAACAGCTCTGGTGGACATTCCTGCAGTCAGCATACCAATTGCAATCTGTGGCATTGTGTTGTGTGACAAAACTGCACATTTTATAGTGGCCTTTTATTGTCCCCAGCACAAGGTGCATCTGTGTAATGATCATGTTGTTGAATCAGCTTCTTGATATGCCACACCTGTCAGGTGGATGGATTATCTTGGCAAAGGAGAAATGCTCACTAACAGGGACGTAAATAAATGTGTGCATAACATTGGAGAGAATTAAGCTTTTTGTGCATATGGATCACTTCTGGTATCTTTTATTTCAGCTCATGAAACATGGGACAAACACTTTACATGTTGCGTTCATATTTTTGTTCAGTATAGTTATTCCGAATATTATAATCCGTAAATTGAATCGCAATGCCAAGGGTGTTGTGGTAATAATGTTTATGTTCAAGTAGTGTTATAAGGGTTTGTCTTTTTAGTTTGGAAAACAAGGGTAAATACAGGGTGTTATCTGTAAGATCGAAGCTTGACTCATTTTCCAGTGTAACTGTATTTGTATAACAATCATATAGGGAAGATAATCTACTAAAATTATTATCTGGTAAAGAAATTAGAAACCTGAAGGCGGAGGAAACGCACACCTGGTCAGGCGATGTGCTGGCTAGCAGAGTAGAACACTATCCAAAATAAAGGAGAGCCGTACACTGTAGGAGCTCAGATAAGACATTTTAATAGCAACGTTTCAGAAATTAGAAATAACACTTTTTTGAATTGTTATCATAGCACAATTGTTATCATACCAATCTTTTATTGCTTGTCATTGGCGTCCACTCAACACTGACTTCCTCTCTCAGTGATCATTATGGACTGTATAATGTCAAACTGTCTGTGTCCTAAATGGCTCCCTATTTTCTAGGGCTCTGGTCAAAAGTAGTGCACTACATAGGAAGTAGTTTGGGATGTACACTATATGTTCCTCTTTTCTCTCCAGAGATGGCTTCCCCTACTAGTCTGCTATCAGAGAATCAGTTCCAGTGTTCTGTCTGTCTGGATGTGTTCACTGACCCAGTCACGACCCCATGTGGCCACACCTTCTGCATGGCCTGTATCAGAGGGCTCTGGAAGATCAGTTATGGCTGTAAGTGCCCAACCTGTGAGATAACCTTCACAGTTAGGCCCCAAATTAGCATCAATGTTGCATTCAAAGAAATCACCGATCAATTCAAGAGGATTCAAGTTGGCATCTCAAACCTAACTGTCGCTAAGCCTGGTGAGGTGGCCTGCGATGTCTGTACCGGAGGGACGATCAAGGCCCTCAAGTCCTGCTTGGTGTGTCTGACCTCTTACTGCGAGCCTCACCTGGAGCCTCACAAGAGAGTTGCTACGCTGAAGGTCCACAAACTGATTGACCCTATGGAGAACTTGGAAGACAGGATGTGTAAGAAGCACGAGAAGCTCCTGGAGTCGTTCTGTAAGACCGACCAGATGTGTGTCTGTCAGTTCTGCACCGAGACGTGCCACAAGACTCACCACACCGTTGCTATAGAGGAGGAGTGTGGGGAAAAGAAGGTACTGTAGGCATTGGGGGATGAATGTTGATACACAATAGTGATTAACTTTTTTGTGATCAATTGCTTTTTATTTACTTTTTTTGTTTAAAGGACAAGAATCAATAGGGCCCAAACTCTGATCTTGGGTTTAACCCCAGTGTGGAAAACTCTACTCCTTCCAGCACATCTTGACCCAGATCTTCACCCATAATGGCAACTGTTACATCTAGCCCAGTACTACTACACCTACTTCTTAGATGGTTTGCATGTCCTTCTTTCTGTAGGCTCAGATAAAGAAGATGGAGACAGGAGTTCAGCAGATGATCCAGTCCAGACAGAAGAAGGTGGAGGAGATCAAACATTCAATGGAACTCAGTAGGGTAAGTTCTGCAAACAATCAGAGATGGATGTGAAATCAATACGGCAGGGTTTAATTATTGTCCAAATGTATTTAAACAAAAATGTGCAACCCTATATATGTATCTGTAAGCTGTCTTCAAATGGAATATTTTGTAGAGCGTTTCTGTCTTTGTGGGGAAACATAGGGTCAGTGGTATAAATTACTTAAGTAAAAATACATTACTATTTAAAAACATTTTTTTTACAACTTTTACATTCCCAAAGGAAAGATTGTACTTTTTACTCTATACATTTTTCCTGACACCCAAAAGCACTCGTAACATTTTGAATGCTTAGCAGGACAGGAAAATGGTCCAATTCACATACTTATCAAGAGAACATCCCTGGTCATCCCTACTGCCTGATCTGGCGGACTCACTAAACACCAACGCTTCATTTGTAAATGATGTCTGAGTGTTGGAGATAGCCCCTGGCTATTCATAAAAAATGAATAACAAATCAAATAAAAATGATGCCGTCTGGTTTGCTACATATAAGGAATTTGAAATGATGTATAAGTTTACTTTTGATACATAGCGTTTCCTGCAGTCAGATGACCTAGTTGCCTCATGGGTGGAATGTTACTAATAGTTTTCATAATTTCATAATAAATACAAATTATTTTAAAGAACCTGCCGAAAATACGATGTTTCTATTTCACACAGTTTTGCTATATTTCCGTGTTGGGATACAAACTCAAAATGTAATACATTTCAACTCTATATCTGACATGCTCCAGGTGTCTTCTTTTTTGTCAGCCCATAACCATGTGTGTGAGGTGTATACTTTTGTTTCTAAATTGATTTGTTTAAAACTACTAAGAAACACTCTGTGTGACCCTGATTTAGCCCATTTCAGTAAATGAAGTATATTTGAGCAATTACATTTACTTTTGATACTTTGATACTTAAGTATATTTCAAACCAAATACTTGTAGAATTTTACTGGGTGTCTTTCCATTTTACTTGAGTCATTTTCTATTAAGCTATCTTTACTTTTACTCAAGTATGACAATTGGGTACTTTTCCACCACTGCACAGAGTTCAAGTCTCAGTCCAACTTTTTTCTAAATGTATTTCATTTCATCAGATAACTTCTAAGAAAGAGATGGAAGATGGTGCACAGATCTTCACTGCTCTGGTGAAATCCATCAAGAGAAGCCAGGCTGAGCTCAATGAGGGGATCGAGGAGAAGCAGAAAGCAGCAGAGAGGCGAGCTGAAGGGCTCGTCAAAGAGCTGGAGCAGGAAATCACTGTGCTAAAGAAGAGAGGCACTGATTTGGAGCAGCTCTCACACACCGAGGACCACCTCCACCTCCTACAGGTTAGTGTCCCTCTATCTGGTCAATATGGACAATTGAACTTATACATTGATTTTAAGACTTGACAAACCAATAGACCAGGGTCCCCAACTACATTCAGTCTTGGGCTGATTTGTTCTTGAGCGAATGGTCGTGGGACCGGAACATAATTATAAATAATTTGTATATTGTAAATTGACTGCAAGAATCCCAAACAGATATAGTATTTGACAAAAACATAATAATTTCAAACCTTGATGACATTGATTACATTGGTATACGATCATATAATGTCTCTCTATTTATGTGTGGGAATATTTGGGGAGAGATTTACTTCATTGCAATCACTTGGAGCTGATTTCCTGGAGATTTACAGTCTTTTAGGTTCAACAATGAACATTTTTATAAAATAAAATCCTCCGAAAACTTGGGTGACCAAATCAAATCACACACGGGCTGAATTTGGCCCCCGGGATGCAAGATTGGGAACCTTGCAATAGACCAACTAAACAATCACAAGACAAGACATCATTCTCCAGAAAGATGGATGTGTTTCTTTTTTTTTTCTCTTCCTGTTTTAGATTTTACCATCGCTGTGCACCACTCCACCCACCAAGGACTGGTCTGAGATCAGTGTTGACTCTGACATGTGTGTGGGGAATGTGAGGAGAGCTCTATCTCAACTAGAGGACACACTTAAGAATGAGTTAGAGACCCTGAAAGAGAAAGGTAAATTAAACACATTATACTTTTTTATGACTTGCGGAAAACCTATGCATATGCACAGATTCAGTATCAATGAAGTGGGAAATTATACTAATCAAGCACATGGCTATGATATTATACTGAATGTTACGTTCATGATGAGAATAATATGTAGTTCTGGTAATGTATTCCTGTAACAACTGAGAATATTTCATTTTCTATTGTGCCCCAGAGTTTAAGAGGATCCAGAAGTATGCAGGTATAATACTATTTTCATAATGACTCTCACTATCTTCATCATTCTCACTGTCTTCATCATGCTCCATGCCTGCAACTCTGAGGTGCTATGACTGTTTCTAAAAGGCCATATAACACTTCATAAAGCATTTACGAGAATTTCCATTCTCTCTGTATCTCAACAGTGGACGTGACTTTGGACCCGGACACCGCACACCCCAACATCGTCCTGTCCTCTGACTACAAGCAGGCACGGCGCGGTGACATGTTGCAGATTCTCCCTGACAACCCCCAGCGCTTCGACCCGGTGCTTTGTATCTTGGGGAAGAGAGGTTTCTCCATTGGGAGGTTCTACTTTGAGGTTCAGGTAGACAAACATTGGGCGAATCCTAACTTCCACTGACATTAGATCAGTTTCTGCAGTTGTTTTTTTTACCAGCTTCTGTGCCAAGTCGGATGTGTATGAACAATTTTCTTCGCCTAAACCCTGTGTTGGGGAAGCTACTCTGAAAATGTAGTTACCAAGCTACCAATTACTTCACAATAGAAGAAGTTAAGCTACCATTAAGAAAAATGTAGTTTAGTTAAATAAAGTTACTTTGAATAAGTAGTTCACTACATCTAAACTATCATATCTAAATCATATCTACAAATTGCAAGAACAGATCACACTGGAGTCAGCCTACTAAACAAAAAAACTGTTTGAAGTGATAATTTGGCATGTCTGACATTCTTGCCTACTTCACCCAAATGTTTATTTATTTTTACAAAAAAGTAGGGTGTAGTTAGGTTTAGGCTCCTCAGAGGAGGAAGGGGAGGACCATCCTCCTCAGTGAATTTCATACAAATAAAAATAGTGAAAAATAAAAGTAATCCTTTTTAGATCAAACTACACTAAATATTTTCACATGCCAACAATTAATTGAGAAAAATACACTGTTTAGCAATGAAGGTCTACAGTAGCCTCAACAGCACTCTGTAGGGTAGCACAATGGTGTAGTCGGACAGCTAGTTTCCGTCCTCTTCTAGATACATTGACTTCAATACAAAACCTAGGATGCTCGTGGAACTCTTCCAAGTCAAGGTAAACTTTTGTTTTTATTAATTTATTGCCAGCGGGGCTCACCGGTATGACTGCTAAACTGATTGCTAACTGTACACCGCACTGCATGATTGTAGCGGGTTTACTAACGCGTTAGTTCTAGTAGCTATGTTTACTTGACGTTAGCTAATATGTTTGTTGCATTAGCTGTTATGAAAGTTTGCCTTGGAAGTTTTTTTTGCCTGGTCACAGACAGCTGATGTATTGAACACTGAAGTACATAGGCGAGGGGAAAAGGTGAGAGGAGGAAAGCACATAGATGCGAAAAGGAATTATACAACGATCAAAGGGATCATGCTGTCTGTATGTGGCTGCTATGAAAGTGAACTGTTTGCGTGTGATCAGGGGGGTATTTATTCCGCCGATTCTGTTGAAAAACGTTTCTTAAACGGAAGCAAACAGAACGAAACAGGGATAAACATACCTGAATTTGTCCAATAGAAACTCTCGTTTGCAACTGTTGGACTAATGATAATGATTACACCCTAGATCAGATAGATGAAGGCAAGAGTGTGCAAGGCGGTATTGAATGTGTCATTCTGTCCCCTTGGTAAAGTTGAATTCATAGGCTAGGTTGTAGCAACTTCATGATGGGTATAGGGACAATTCGATTATCATGTAGTAGCCTAAACCTATAGATGTTACAATGAGCTGGGTAAGTGGAATATGAATGACAGTCATCCAATATGCTGTAATAGAAATAAGACCACGCTCATAACTAAAGTTAATTATATTAAATGGCACCAACTGCCACTGGTGTAGTTCCAGTAGTTAGCTACACCGCTACATAGCAAAAAGTTATTAACTACCACCAAGCTACTGCAAATTTGGTTTGATTACTCGTTGAACTACATGTAGTTCACTACCCAACAATAAACCTAAGCCTAAACTTAACCCTAACTCTAGCACTAATCCTCTTTTTGTTATTCACAGGTGGGGGACAAGACCTACTGGGATCTGGGCGTGGTCAGAGAGTCCGTCAACAGGAAGGGGATGATAACTTCGACCCCAGAGAACGGCTACTGGACCATTAGGCTCAGAGGAGGGGAAGAGTACCGGGCCCTTGCATCCCCCTCCATTCTCCTCTCCCTGGGGGAGAAACCCCAGAAGGTTGGGGTGTTTGTGGATTATGAGGAAGGGTTAGTGTCCTTTTACAATGTGGAGGCCAAGGCTCATATCTATTCTTTCACTGGATACTCCTTCACTGAAAGGCTCTATCCATTCCTCAGCCCCAGTGTTAGTGATGATGGTAAAAACTCAGCCCCATTGGTCATCTCCCCTGTCAATCATGAAGGTTAGGTTTCTGATTTGCCTCTAACCATTCCTCAGTTCCAGTGGGTGCGTTCAGCAGGACACAACGTTTTGGAACTTTCAGATAGAAATATGCAATGTAGAACACACATGCCTCTCTGACATGTAGAATAATGTTTCACGTCAGCTCTATTTATGGCATTTCGATCTGCAACATTCAACAATGTCTGGCTATTTAATGTGGCACACGCGACACAATACGAATGCAGCCATTGTAAAAACACATTTTATTTGTATTTTACCTGGTTGACTGAAAACACATTCTCATTTACAACAGTGAGCTGGGGAATAGTTACAGGGGAGAGAAGGGGGGATGAAATGAGACAATTGGAAGCTGGGGATAATTAGGTGGCCATGATAGTATGAGGGCCAGATTGGACATCGGGGTTAACACCCCTACTCTTACAAGTGCCATGGGATCTTTAGTGACCACAGAGAGTCAGGACATACATTTAACGTCCCATCCAAAAGACAGCACCCTACACATGGCAATGTCCCCAATCACTACCCTGGGGAATTGGGATAATTTTTGGGACCAGAGGAAAGAGTGCCTCCTACTGGACCTCTACCACCACTTCCAGCAGCATCTGCTCTCCCATTCAGGGATTGACCAGGACCAACCCTGCTTAGCTTCGCCAGCAGTGGGATGCAGAGTGGTATGCTGCTAGCCCCATTGGTCATCTCCCTTGTCAATCAGGGTGTGCGACCATGTAAAATAACCTTGTGATTAAAGACTAACAAGTCACTTAAATGCTTTGGTTGACATTGCACTTAATCTTGACCAGTTGTCTACAAATTCGAATAAATGTATTGTTTTAGATTTTTCAATTAAACTGTCTCTGATAAAAGTTTGCATCAATACTTGTCATATTACTTAGGCTCTATGTGTTATAATACTCAATGGGAATAAACATTTTGAATGTGCGCATTTACTGTAATGTCATGCTTTTCCTTCCATCTGCGTGTAACATACTAATTTGCATCCACCCAGAACCAGAGTTTCCATGAGTTTTGCATAGGCCTACTGGTGCTGAGAGCTCAGCTGCATGCAGAGACCTCAGAGGACATTGTCTGCATCCCAAATTACACCCTATTCCCTTTATGGTGCACCAATTTTCACTGGGGCTCTGGTCAAAAGTAGTGCACTATTTACTGTGGGAAAGAGGGTGCTATTTGAGACTTGATCATTTTCCAAATGAACCATGGATATAACCACATACTTTTTTTTAAGGGGAAATCTTGGATTCAAACAACAATGAACACTTGTTTATTGTAAACGCCTCAAATGACAGATGATAGTGTTCCTCCATGTCTTATCAGTCAGTGAACCATACCAGGAATGCTCAAAACATTTTACATTCTCAGGTTCCAATTACAATATTTATATATGTTTCTATTCTAATAGTTTACTATAGGGTTCTCAAAGTTTTTGCGTCCGGGGACACCTTTACTGTTGGCAAATTCATCAGGGATCCCTTCATAATCAGAACACCACTCGAGTGCGATAAAAATAGCCTACAAGGAGTTTTACTATGACATCTTCAGTACATGTCTGTACGAACCAAGTCTCTGGCCCGGAGAAAGAACATTTATAAGGCCCGCCTCTTGGCATCGGAGAGAACATTTAGCAGTTGTCAAGCTAATTTCCTGCAATTCAAGGGGAAGAATTTTTTTGTTACTGCAGCTTATTACATTATATTGTATTGTATTACACACTTTACACTTATTTAATGGATCCCTTGGCTTAAAGTCATTTAATCTGTTGTTAGTAATATTGATTAATACTTTCTTTGTTATATATTTTTTGATCTAGCTGCGGACCCCCAGCAATAACTCAGCGGACCCCACTTTGAGCACCTCTGGGCTAGTAGACCCTACAACTCTAACGGCCCACAGAAAAAGAGATACCTATTTTATTTTGAAGGTCAGGTTCAACTTGTGGACTGGAGAATATGTCTTAGAAACAGCATGTTTACTCAATAAAGGAAAACGTGACTTGCTTGACATAGTGATCTAGCCCTAACCCTAACCCTTATTCTAAACCTTACCCTAACGTAACCTTAGCAAGCAGTTGCTTATCAGCATATAGTTTGTTGATAGTATGACCTTCTGTAGAGCATCTACAGATGAAAAATCAGGACTATCCAAATAAAGTGTGACCTGCATTTCCCCCACTAATTGTTAGGATTGAAGAAGGGGAAGCTGATCCTAGATCTGTGTCTAGGGGTAACTTCAAGGAACCTAACACACATGCTCACATACAGGTGAGTGAGTAAAGGGGAAGGAGGCCATGTCACCTATATGTCTAATGTTTGCATCTTTCCATTTCATCCCAAATGGCACCCTATTCCATATGTAGTGTATTACTTATGACTAGGGCTCTGGTCAAAGGTAGTGCACCATGTAGGGAGCTAGGGTGCCATTTGGGACACAGTCTCCAGGTCAGAGAGAGAAAAGACCCAACTGCAAAGGAGGAGGGACAGATAAAGAAAGAGGGAGAGAGAGAGTGCGGCAGTGTATCTCTGGGGTTGTCTTTGCATCATACACAGAATTGCATTTCTCCACAGGGCTGTGTACCCTCTCCTCCTGCCTCAACTCATGAGTACAACTATGTTAACGACCCTAAGAACTGGACTGAGGCACAGAGCTACTGCAAAGAGAAGTACACTGACCCGGTCACCAGAGAAAACATTGATGACATGAACCGTCGGAGAAGGGAGACACCATAGTGTGGCAGTGGTCTCTGGCAGACGAACATTACTATGGGGATGGATTAACCATTTTTTTCCATTAGCGCCGGTTGTAGGCCATGTAATTTAATTCTAACTAGCGCCAGGTAATTTAATTCTGCATTTAGACGAGGTACTCAAAAACGGTCATACCAGTCGTTATAGAGGGCCAAGACAGCAAGAAAGATGGTGGCGGCACAAGCAAGCTAGCGCGACGGTATACGTTGCTATGGTAATTTCAGTAAACAAACAGTGCAAATCAACATCCGGTAGATAACAACGCTACAGCAGACGGCAAAAGTTAAAATATTTGAACTCAACAGCATTTATGGTCGTTCTCTCATTGAAAACAATGACATCCGGTTTGCTGTCTACCGTCTACCTGGTTCCATCGAAACACAGCATTAGTGGTAAAGAGTCGAAAATCACTTAGCCTAATTATTGTTTTCTGGCACATTCATTTATTTTCTTTTACGTGTATCACATAGCCAGCCAAGCGGAGTCTAGACGTATATAAGCTATTGACTGTGCTTTGATTGACAGCTGAACAGCAAGTGTTTACTAATTGATAAAAGATGTCGAACCGACTGAATAAAGTCGATCTCCTATATCCCTTTGCCATTCATAAATCATGCAACGTGGTTATATGTCCAAGGTATCACATCCCAAAAAGTAAACCAAATTATTTCCTAGGTTTCCTTTCTTAGGATGTCGGGGCTTGCTAGACAGTGGCGCTAAAGTGAGTGACTCTTCTCTTGTCAGTCAGTGTAGGCTACCGAATGAGAGCCGATCATTTAGCTCCCTAATTTGCATAGGCCACTGTTGGTAGGCCTAGGCATTTTGGAGATTATCTGCAGATAAATTATGAAAACATTTGATGAAGATGGTGAATCATCACTGCAGGAACAATAGAGAGAGCCTCATTCAGGTCCAAATTATGTAAATCGGGGCCGTCACGAAATCCAGGCTTTGAAACAGAATTCAACAATATTCAAAAATGTATTGACCTTAGTAGAGAATTGACTAAATGTAACTATACCCAAAAATCTAAATTCCTCAGATTTTTCCCAGACTGCAAAAGTGGTCTCCTAGTGTGATTTAAGAACTGTTGTGGACTTAGAACATCCAGTTTGGTTGTGTTTCTATTATAAAGTGTGATTTTGAGAGGGAAAATCTGAATTTAAAAAAAGAACAAAATGGAGAAAACAAAATATAGAAAAGAAGAAAACGGAATCAGGTAATCTGCTTTTTTAACCATCTACCAATCAGTGCCCTTCTTTGCGAGTCATTTAAAAATTGCCATGGTCTTTGTGGTTAAATCTGTGTTTGAAATTCACTGCTCGACTGAGGGACCTTACAGATAATTGTATGTGTGGGGTTCAGAGGTGAGGTAGTTATTCAAAAATCATGTTAATATTGCACATGCAAGTCCATGCAGCTTATTATGACTTGCTAAGAACATTTTTACTCCTGAACTTATTTATTTAGGCTTGCCATAACAAACGGGTTGAATACTTATTGACTCAAGACATTTCAGCTTTACATTTTTTGTTATCTGTAAAATTTTCTAAAAACAGAATTCCACTTTGGCATTATGGTGTATTGTGTTCAGGCCAGATACAAAATATCTGAATTAGTCACGCCCTGGCCTTAATTATCTTTATTATTTTAGGTCAGGGTGTGACATGGGGGATGTTTGTGTGTTTTTGTCTCGTATAGGGTGTTTGTATTGTATAGTTTTTTTTTGTAGATTTCATGGGGTTGTGTTCAGTGTAGGTGTTTATGTATGTCTATGGTTGCCTGGATTGGTTCTCAATTAGAGACAGCTGTCATTAGTTGTCTCTGATTGAGAGTCATATTTAGGCAGCCATAGGCATTAGGTAGGTTGTGGGTAATTGTCTATGTTTGACGTTAGTAGCGCGTGGCTGCACTTTCGTTTGTAGCGTCACGGTCGTTTGTTGTTTTTGTTTAGTGTGTATTAGTGTTCGTTTTCATTTTCTCAAATAAAAGAAGATGTATCTATATCACGCTGCGCCTTGGTCCTCTCTTTCACCCGAAGACGATCGTGACAGAATTGAATCCATTTTAAATTCAGGCTGTAACACAACAAAATGTGGAAAAAGTCAAGGAGTATGAATACTTTCTGAAGGCACTGTATTTCTCTGAGCGTGAGGTGGATATATAGCATTTAGCAAAAAACATTATTATTTGTCTGTAATAGATTTTCACCAAATACATGTCTGGCATGATTAGATAGTAAAAAAAAACTCCAATCTCTTCTATAATTTCTTTAAACAATAAAAGCTAATTTACCAACATTTCTGAAAATGGACATATAGCGTTTTGGAATTAAACTCTTCATATGTATGATCCATATAAATCATGTTTGAAAATAATTATAAATGTGTTTGTAAAGTAGTAATTCAATACATTTGAGTTAAACCTTGTAACTCTGGGCAGTGAAATAATTTCCACTTCTTCTGTGTGATGATGTCATGGCCCGTGGCGGTGTGACTGTGAAGGTTTGGGCCTGATGCACCTTGACCTCTCACCTGCTGCATCCTAAGTCTCAGCTGGGAGGGACAGTGGATACACTGAGCTTTTCCGGTCTGTCATTCAAAACCACATGTTGGCAGCCTAATGCCTAGGCTTTAGCTCAGTGGTTCTCAAACCTCTCCTTGGGGACCCTCAAGCATTTAAACATTTCTGAACTACCTTATAAAGGGCTTGATGATTAGTTGAAAAGTTGATTCAGGTGTGCTAGCTCTGGAAAATAAAAAAATCATGGAATGGCTGGGGGTCCCCGAGGAGAGGTTTGAGAATCATAGATTTAGCTCATAGGGCAAACAGTCGTCTGGCGAACACAAGGGACCCAGGTTCAATCCCAGTTGGTCACCTTGATCACATTTATCGCTGGCCATTGGTATTTGCTAGGCTAATGAAGGGAGTGCCTATTACCATGGTGAACGAGGCTAGGGAAATGACTGGTCATTAGGAGTCGCTAATGGATGACTTGGAGTTTCACCTGTAGAAGTGGAAAGATACTGCAAGGTTCCACCACCATATTTTACAATAAGTATGGGGTTATTTTCTGCTTATTATTTTCTGCTCATTTTCACGGTAATGGAATTATGCTTTGAATCTGATTTTTCACTTTAAAATGTATACCAAACAAAAACCATTGATTTCTAACTGCTTTGAACAATTTACACATTTATTGGAAGAACTGTGCAGATGCAAAGTTTGTTATGAGAATTAGGGTCAAATCTCCCTCCTTTTCTTTATTTGACCATGTTTTCCAAAAACTCCAACTTGAGATTCAAAGATGTCTGAAGAAAGAATGGGGTGTCAGTTATGACATGACATCTTGAGTTTGAAAAGATTTGTTTTGGTTATTGAACAACAGTAGGTGAAGTGGATTTACATCCGGTAACCAAATTACATCATGGGTCCCTGATCTGTACTAAACAGAAATGAATAATTATGTTTATGAATATCATTCTCTTCATGGTGATGTACATTTACATTTTGAGTCATTAGCAGAGGGCCAAGAGTCCAGAGATGGCAGAGTGGAGTGGTTGGGTTGTAGGGTTTGAGCATAGTCTGAAGGAACAGAGGGGCAGTTCCTCTTGCTGCTCCATAGGCAAGCACCATGGTCTTGTAGTGGATGTGAGCTTTGACTGGAAGCCAGTGGAGTGTGCAGAGGAGTAGGGTGACATGGGAGAACATGGGAAGGTTGAAAACCAGGTAGGCTGCCGCGTTTTAGATAAATTGTAGGGGTTTGATGGCACAAGCGGGGAGACCAGCCAACAGCGAGTTGCAGTAGTCCAGACGGGACTACTCCTCGATTAGGACATGCACCACTTCCTGTGTGAGGTAGGGTTGTACTCTACAGACGTTGTAGAGCATGAGCCTGCAGGAGCGAGTCACTGCTTTGATGTTTGCAGAGAACAGGGTGTTGTCCAGGGTCACACCAAGGATCTTTGCACTCTGGGAGGGTGACACTGGAGTTGTCAACCGTGATGGAGAGGTCTTTGAGCGTACAGGCCTTCCTCGGGAGGAAGAGCTGCGCCGTCTTGTCGAGGTTGAGCTTGAGGTGGTGGGCCGACAACCAAGCTGAGATATCTGCCATGCACGCAGAGATGCGTGTTGCCACCTGTGTGTCAGAAGGGGGGAAGGAGAAAAGCAGTTGAGTGTTATCCGCATAGCAATGACAGGAGAGACCATATGAGGATATGACGGAGCTGAGTGACTTGGTGTATAGAGATAAGCGATCCTAGAACCAAGCCTTGAGGACACCAGCGAGTACATGGTGCAGACAGATCCTCTCCACGTCACCTGGTAGGAGCGGTCTGCCAGGTAGGATGCAATTCAAGAGTGTGCAGAGCCTGAGACGCCCAGCCCTGAGAGGGTGAAGAGGAGGATCTGATGGTTCACGGTGTCGAAGATAGATCTAGGAGGATGAGAACAGAGGGGAGACGAGTCAGATTTGGCAGTGAGGAGAGCCTATGTGACACAGAAAAGAGCAGTCTCTGTTGAGTGACCCATCTTGAAGCCTGACTGGTTCGGGTCAAGAAGATCGTTCTGAGAGAGATAATGAGAGAGTTGAGAGACAGCACGCACAAGTGTTTTGGAAAGAAAAGAAAGGGATACAGGTCTATAGTTTGACGTCAGATGAGTCAAGTGTTGGTTTCTTGAAGAGGGGAGCAACTCGGGCCATTTTGAAGTCAGAGGGGATGCAGCCAGTGGTCAGGAATGAGTTGATGAGGAAATTGAGGAATGGTAAAAGGTCTCCAAAGATGGTCTGGACAAGGGAGGAGGGGATGGGGTCGAGCAGGTAGGTTGTCGGGCGGCCTGACCTCACTAGTCACAGGATTTCATCTGGCGAGAGAGGAGAAAGAGGTCAAAGCGTAGTGTAGTTCTGTGTTTGTGGAACCAGTGGACTCAATCGGCTGAGTGAATGAGGAGTGGATGTCGTCAACCTTCTTTTCAAAGTGGTTGACAAAGTCGTCTGCAGAGAGGGAGGAGGGAGGGTGTGGGGGATTAAGGAGGGTTTCCTAGGGTTAGAGGCAGAAGCTTGACATTTAGAAAGTGGCTTTAGCAGTGGATACAGAGGAAGAGAAGGTAGAAAGGGGGCCGTGAAAGGACAATAGGTCTTCCGGAAGTTTAGTTTTCCTCCATTTTCGCTCAGCTGCCCGCAGCCCTGTTTTGTCAACTCGCAATGAGTCACTCAGCCACGGAGCAGGAGCGGAAGGCCAAGCCGGTCGGGAGGAAAGGGGACAGTACGAGTCATAGGATGTGGAAAGGGAGGAGAGTAGGGTCGAAGAGGCAGAATCAGGACACAGGAGGGAGAAGGATTTAGCAGAAGTGAGAAATTATAGAAGAGGAGAGAGTAGTGGGAGAGAGAGAGCGAAGATTGTGTCACCGCATGACCATCTTGGTAGGGGCTGAGTGGCTAGGGTTGGAGGAAAGGGAGACAGAAAAGGAAACAAAGTAGTGATCAGAGACCTGGAGGGGAGTTGCAGTGAGATTAGTAGGCGAACAGCCTCTAGTAAATATGAGTTCAAGTGTATTGCCTGCCTTGTGAGTTGGAGGGGATTGGGAAAGAGTGAGGTCAAAAGAGGCAAGGAGAGGAAAGAGAGATTTGGAAAGAAATTAATCAAAGTCTGACGTCGGGAGGTTGAAGTCGCCAAGTACGAAGAGCGGTGAGACATCGTCAGGAAATGAGCTTATCAAGGTGTCAAATTCTCCAAGGGCACCTGGTGGGCAATAGATGACAAAAATGTTAAGCTTGAGAGAACAAGTGACAGTGACAACATGAAATTCTAATTAGCAGATGGACAGGTGAGAGAGGGACAAAAGAGAAAATCTCCAGTTAGGAGAAATGATTAGCCCTGTGGCACCACCACAATGGCAAGATGCTCTTGGACCATATGAGAAAACGTAGCTAGATGGAGAGAGCAGCTGGAGTAGCAGGGTTCTCTGGAGTGATCCAAGTCTCTGTTAGGGCCAAAAAGTCAAGGGACTGAAGAGCAGCACAGGCTGAGATGAACTCTGCATTCTTGACTGCAGATCGGCAGTTCCGAACGCTGCCAAAGACATGGAATTCCACATGGGTTGTGGGCTCAGGGTACACAAAATTAGGAGGGTTGCAGCCAAGGGGTGGGGAGCATCTGTAAAGCCTACAGGGAGAGGAGCGAAAAGGTATAGAAAAGAGACATAGTTGCCAAAGCTACAAAAGCGCAAAATGAGATCATCAGAAAATTACTAGGTAAAATACTCAAGTGAGAGTGTGGTGTGGAGACTTCCTCTCTTTTCTTCCTCAAAGAACTCGGCAGAACAACTCGGCAGAACCATCTTTGTTTCTCGGCGACGAGACCACCACTGACATGACCACTACTTACAGCTGCCGCTGAGAGGCCAGGGGAGACTGAAGTACTAACACTAATTGCTAATTGCCTAGCAGAGTTGAAGAGAACACCTCCCTGTACTAATTTCCAAAACAAGTTACAAATTGCCCTGTCCCTTGATTCTGGTTGATGTGTCAACAATCATCTGCAAGTTATGAGCAGTCAGCAGTTCACACACCAAGTAGGCTACTGGGAAGACAGGCAGCATTTAAAGTAGATGGCCCCAGCTAGAAAAAAGACAGTACTAGACAACAGATAAAGACATGGAGATATCAGGAGTCCTCAAGCAAAATATGATTTTTTATTTAACTAGGCAAGTCAGTTAAGAACAAATTATTATTTACAATGACAGCCTAGGAACAGTGGGTTAACTGCCTTGTTCAAGGGAGGAATGACAGATTTTTACCTTGGGGATTTGGTCTAGCAACCTTTTGGTTACCGACCCAACACTCTAACCATTAGGCTACCTGCCACCCCGGCAGATATATCCTGATGTATCCTGAATAGGTAAACAAGGTAAAAATGTGCACTATCCTGCTTTTGCATATTTGGGTATTATTCTACACAATGGCTATTATAATAAGGAGCTCTGCCTAGGGCTGTTACCATGACCGTATTACTGCCACACTGGCGGTCACGAGTCATGACGGCAGTCAAATTAGGCTTCTCCAAGCTCTGATGCTGCCGATGGTCATTAGTAGCCTACCAAACTTGCTAACTGCCTGGTACTCAACACTCTATTGTCCCTCGAATCACTCTGACATCAATGAAAATGTAATTGAAAATCTAATCAAACACTTGTTGCCCAACATTTTTATAGGCTATGCAATTACATGAGAAAACAGTGATGGCCTCTATTAAAAAGAGGAGGATTCCACCAGCTTTCTATAGGCTAGGCCTACTATATTTATTTCTCAAGTTTCCTAATATGTGAACGACTGGCTCGATTCGGTCTCATGTAGCAAAATTTTAATTTGTGTTTTTTGGATACATTGGATAAAAGTAGAGACTCAGAGCTAGAAAATTGTATATCATACACTATACTTGAGGAACAATGGGAAAGTAATTATGTTTCGAAAGTTGATTCACTTGTAACCTCACTTTTGAGAAAATGGCCCTTGAATGTTTTGATACCTATTGGAGAGCTGTTCTTTGTCTACACCCATTCAGCATAGTTAACACCCTCTTAAGCTTTAGCCCCACCTGGGCTCCCATCTCTTTAAGGATTCACATGTGAGACTATGTACTAAACAACCAAAGATTTCAAGACTAAAGGCTGGTTTATACTACAGGTGTGTAATCTGGAGTGCCAGAGTGGGCTCTGGGTGTTAGAGTGTTGTCAGATTGTCCATTTGTAAATTCAGAGAGTTTCGCTCTCGGAGCGTTCAGAGCGCACACTGGATGCTCTGGACGAGGAGTAGTGGTTGATCCGAGCGTTCTGACCTAAAAACAACAGTCAAGCACCCAAGCTATCTGGCTAACGTTGGCTAGCTTGCTAGCTACTTCCAGACACAAATGAGAGAACAGCTCACTGACCATTGAATTCGCCCTTGCAGAGCTGGTTAGGCTGTTTTTATGTTATCCAGAGCGTTGTTGACTGCAACTGTGCTGCTGGCAACAATTTCATTGCACTTTTTTGCCAACGTTTACTGACACCGGCCATATTCAACTGGTGTTGAGTGTTCATAAATTAATCAGTTGTTCTGCGCTCTGGCACACTTAGACGAGAGTGCTCTGAAATCGGAGTAGATAGCCAGACCGAACATGCTATTGAAATAGGTACTTGCATAGTAGAGTCTTTTGTTTAGACATGTAGATAGCCAGCTAGCTAAACAATTAAGCATAATCCCAGCTCATAACGTTACTACCTTGCATGAATCTGCAGGTAGCTAACCAACTAGGTTCAATGTTAGCTAGCTACCTGGGCTCCCGAGTGGCGCAGTGGTCTTTGGCACTCCATCTCAGTGCTAGAGGCGTCACAGACCCTGGTTTGATTCCAGGCTGTATCACAACCGGCTGTGATTGGGAGTCCCATAGGGCGGTGCTCAATTGTCCTAGCGTCGTCCGGGTTAGGGTTTGGCCGGGGTTCTTAAATGACTTGCCTAGTTAAATAAACAAAAATAATACCTGGCTGGCATGAAAATGAACCACGGGAAAAGCATCCTCCATTTGCTATACATTTTTTTCTGCTGCCCCTGTTTCGAGACAGGTGCATGATAATGGTCCATTCTAAATCAAATTTCAAACATATATTATTTTGTATATGTAAAGACAAGATTAAATCAAGGATAGTGTGATGGGTGACAATACTAGCCTATCACTCGTGAATGATATATTATCACTTGTGGATGATGCCCAGTTTAAGGCAAGAAACAGTGCATGCTTCTTTTTATGGCTTTTTCAAATCCTAGTCCCTGTTGATAAATTATTGAGCTATTTCTTCACATTATAAGCGGAGCTATGCACACATGGCAGTAGGCTATAAGCGCAAAACTTCCATTAGCAGGAAAACGACCTCAAAAGTGACCACAAATGTGATTATGCATGGATGCGATACCATTTTAAAAAGTGACTGCAAATGCCATTATGCATGTAATGCTTTTATTATAAAGGTGCATTTTTATGGTGAAAATTATCTTCCCCAAACTTGAAACTCACACATATAACCCAAAGGTGTATATGTTTTGATAAGGTTTGTATCACAACTAAAGTGGCTAAATAACTTCTTAAAATGAAGCACATTAACCCACTTTACAACTGGTGTAGAGCCTAACTGGCATACTGGTGTGAGTTTCAAGTTTGGGGAAGATCATTTTCACCCTAAAAATGCACCTTTATAATAAAAGCATTACATGCATAATCGCATTTGCAGTCACTTTTAAAAATGGTGTTTTCCGCTAGGAACATTTGACCTACCTACTGTCGTGTGCGCATTTCTGCGCTTATAATGTGAGGAAATAGCCTAATAGTTTATCAACATTTTAAGCTAAATGTTCTCATCTGTTGCGTCAGGCTCATTGCTTAAAACATTTTTTTTTATGCTAGTGGTTGTATTAATTTGGGGATCTATCGCATCCCACAACTGTCCTAGACTATGTTTGGAATATTTATTTTTGGCACAGTGTAACGATCTGGGTGTTGTGGGTGTGAAAGTCAGGCGCAGGAAACAGAGAGTTCAAGAGAGTGCTCTTTAATGCACACACGGCGGACATAGGCCACCTCACGAAACACTGGGTGCCGAAAAACAAATGCCCCAAACACGGGGACTAAAACAGTCCAGCAAAACCCACGAACAGGAACAAACACGTTCGTCTCCAACATACACAAATGTTACCACAATCAATCCCACACAAATGTTACCACAATCAATCCCGCACAAAGAAACAGGCGGGACGGCTGACTAATAAAGCCCTACTAATCCCCACAAACTCATAACAGGTGTAACCAATAAACATACAAGGAGGGGGTGTAAAGAATCAGTGGCAGCTAGTAGGCCGGCGACGACAACCGCTGAGCGCCACCCGAACGGGAAGGGGAGCCACCTTCGGTCGGAGCCTGACACACAGAATAGAATAGGTCAACCTTTGTACTGTGGGGGATAGAAGATTGTCATAGGCTAGAGCTTTCCCCCTCCCAGCAGTCTTCTCTCTTCAACTGTTGACCTTGTCTGGAGTTGAGTTCCACATCCCTCGTGGTCCTGGTTCCGCACAAACTGGCCTGACTTATCAGGAACTGAAACGAGACTGTTGCCCTTTGCTTCCCACCTTAGGAACATTCATATTCAACAACAACCTATTTGAACAGAATATGAACTTTCTGCACTTCCCCTTTTCTCACTCAGTAACTTTCCATATCACTCAGTAACTTTCCACACACAAAGTTCCTTGATCCCTAACCCCTAGTTCCGGTATGGTAACATGAATAAGTATATTTCAAGCTAGAATCCAACAATAAACAAATTGATATCATTAAAAACACTATAACTAATTGGTAGGTCTACTTTTACTCATTACTTCTGTGAACTTTCATTATCCTCTCGTCCCATGAGGGCCGTGCATTATCATGCTGAAACATGAGATGATGGCAGGGAATGAATGTCACAACAATGGGCCTCAGGATCTCGTCACGCTATCTCTGTGCATTCAAATTGCCATCGACAAAATGCATTGTATTTGTTATTTATAGCTAATGCCTGCCTATACCATAACCCCACCTCCATCATGGGGCACTGTGTTCACAACGTAGACATCAGAAAATAGGCTCGCCCACACGACGCCATTCACGTGGTTGACGGTTGTGAGGCCAGTTGGACATACTGCCAAATTTTCTAAAACAACGTTGGAGGCGGCTTATGATAGAGAAATGAACAGTCAATTATATGGCAACAGCTCTGGTGGACATTCCTGGAGTAAGCATGCCAATTGCAGACTCCCTCAAAACTGGAGACACCTGTGGCATTGTGTTGTGCGACAAAACTGTACATTTTAGAGTGACCTTTTATTGTTCCCAGCACAAGGTGCACCTGTGTATGATCATGCTGTTTAATCAGCTTCTCGATATGCCATAATTGTTAGGTGGATGGATTATCTTGGCAAAGGAGAAATGCTCACTAACATGGATGTAAATTCAAACACAAACTTTGAGAAAATTATGCTTTTTGTGCATATGGAACATTTCTGGGATCTTTTATTTCAGCTCATGAAACATGGAACCAACACTTACATGTTGAGTTTATATATTTTTGTTCCGTGTATATTACGCTCCTGTCTATGATGTGGACAGTATGTCTTAGTACATTACACAAGCTGAAGTTTTGACCACATCAAATTGGGGGGAATTACACATTATTTTTTACCTCAGATTGGTGATGTTAGTATAAAAGTTTATAGTCAACACAATAACACAAGATCAATTGCTTAAAACAGATCAATATCTTTGGTTTGTATTGTTGATTTTGTCATATACGCTGGGGGTCGCAGGACTTAGAATGGAGCTATCATTTTCTTTCTCAAAATAGAACGGATAATTCGGAGAGGTCTCTCTATCAAAGTTGCTAGCCCCACACCAATAAACTGATTTGAAAGTCAAACTATTACTTAAATACAGCCAACCGTTGTCACTTTTGATATCCTATGGCGGGTCGTGATTCCTTGAAGTTAACTAACAAAAAAAAGTTTTTTCAAAAATAAAGGAGGACCAAGGCACTCTTCATCTTCATATAATTAATTCAAATGCCTTTATTTGTATGGCATGTTCATTGGACACGCCATAGAAATAAAGGCATTTTAATTAATTATATGAAGAGTGCCTTGGTCCTCCTTTCTTTTTGATGACCAATTTCACCCTTTTACTAAAGAGCACATTCTGTCTACCAAAATCTACTATTGTGTACCTTAGCAGCGCTTCCCTTCCTCATCCTTTTTTTTCTACAAGAAAAAGTAATTTGTTCCCTTTTACGTGATGGCAGCCTCCTTAAATCAACATCCACTATTCCAAAATATAGATAGAAGCCTTCTACCAATTCTCATCTAACCAACCATGTATAGGCTATTCCAGGTTTCCGTGTGTCCTTTGAATAGTTTAAACAGCTCTACGTTTGTCCCCTCTTCTATTGACTTCAGCGTGATATCTACGGAAGTAATTAACAAAACGAAGTGCTGCGTTACACCAACCGCACTGGTGACATACTTGAATCAAAATGCAACACTTCAAAATGTAGCTCGCTGTCTTCTACAAATTGTCCTCTAAACAGTGATGTACACACTATTCCTAGATTGTGTGCTTTTTGAGCTGCGTTAGTTTTAACAGGACGTGCAACCTCATCTACACCCTCTCAATTCATTTCAATGTGATAATCGATAGGAGTTATTTGACAAAACAGTGTGTTTCGCTTTCTGTTTCCAAAATGTAACTGTGTTATGCAGGTTGTCCCCTAACCAGTGATGTAAAAGTATGTCCAACAGCACATATCCCCCCTAATCGATGAGGGATTTATTGCCACTTGACAAAACAGGGGTTTTGGTTCGTGGGTAGTTTATAAGGTGGTTGTTTAAAAAAATACAAGTAATATGAATACTAGTGTCGTTTTAAGGAAACCACTGCTAATACACTGCACCGTGCAAAGTCCAGCATGTTCGTTGCACTTGGCCAGTCAAGTTGATTTGAAGTGCAAACATTTTATTTTTATTTTTTTAAATACCCACCTAGCCTGATTTTAAAACCCATCCACAACAAAGTCCGAGATTTATCATAGTAAATGAACCCCAAAAAAGCTGGTGTGATGCTCAGAGCTACTGTAGAGATCGCTCCACAGACCTGGCCAGTGTGAGGAACCAGGATTAGATACAGACACTAGTAGACAATGAGGCTGTGTGGCTCGGCCTGTTCAGAGACTCCTGGAAGTGGTCAACGAGAAGAAGTGACTCCTCCTTCAGATACTGGTGGCCTTGACAACCCAATAATGACAGAGGGATTCAGTCCTGTGATGCTGCAGTGCACAAGGCACGAGACACGTGGATGGACAGATGGTTCGATTGGAACTGGAATGACAGCTATCCTTTCGTTTGCTACAGTTGTGAGTTACTGTATAGACTCTTCTACTAAAGTGACAAACAACTGTATTTCTTGTGAAAATTAACATTTTAGGTTCTTCCATTTGTGGTCTTTGAGTGTTTGGGTCTATACAAAATTACTGTATAACTTTCCTCTTACTTTGTAACATTCACTGCGATCAACATGACGTTTTATCCACATCTCTGTATTTCTAAGCTCCTCCAGTAAAGAAGACAAAGTAGGTGGTGAGAGTGACACTAACCCCAAATGACCAGAATATGGACCGGAATGATCCTTGACTTATGCCACATTTTGTTGTGTTACAGCCTGAATTCAAAATGGATTAAATCTTTTTTTTCTCTCACCCATCTACACACAATACCCCATAACGACGAAGTGAAAACCTGTTTTTAAACATTTTTGCAAATCTATTGAAAATAAAATACAGAAATATCTCATTTACATAAGTATTCACACCCCTTTGCTATGGCACTCCAATTTGGGCTACGGTGCATCCAATTTCCTTTGATCATCCTTGAGATGTTGCTACAACTCGACTGGAGTTCACCTGTGGCCAATTCAATTGTTTGGACATGATTTAGAAAGAAACACACATGTCTATATATAAGGTCCAAAAGTTGACATTACATGTCAGAGCAGAAACTATACCATGAAGTTCAAGGAACTGTCCGTAGATCTCTGAGATATAATTATGATGAGGCAAATGTCTGGGGAAGGGTATACAACTATTTCTAGAGTGTTGAAAGTTTCCAAGAGCACAGTGGTCTCCATCATTGGCAAATTCAAAAATCTGGAACTACCCAGAGGCACGTGAAAGACTCTGAGATTATAAGGCAAAAGGTTATGTGGTCTGCTGAGAGAAAACTGTAACTCTTTGGCCTGAATGCAAAGCGCTATGTCTGGAGAAATCCAGGGACAGCTCATCTCCCGTCTAACACCAGCTCTACCGTGAAGCATGGTGGTGGCAGCATCATGCTATGGGGATGCTTTTCAGCGGCAGGAACTGGAAGACTGGTAATGATAGAGGGAACAATGAATGGAGCCAAATACAGGCAAATTCTTAATGAGAACCTGCTTCAGAGTGCAAACGACCTTAGACTGGGGGCGAAAATTTACATTTCAACAGGACAATGACCCCATGCATACATCCAAAGCAATGCTGGAATGACTTCAGAACAAGAATGCAAAAGTCCTTGAGTGGTCCAGCCAAAGCCCAGACATGAGTCCCATTTAAAAATATGTGGAAAGACTTGAAGTTTGCTGTTCACCACATACCGTTTCCAGCTACAACAGTCATTTACAACATTAACTATGTCTACACTGCATTTCTGATGGATTTTATGTTATTTTAATGGACAAAAAAATTTGCTTTTCTTTCAATAACAAGGACATTTCTAAGTGAACCCAAACTTTTGGATGGTAGTGTAGGTCCTGGATGGCAGGAGGCTTGGCCCCAGTGATGTACTGGGCCGTACGCACTACCCTCTGTAGCGCCTTACGTTTAGATGCCGAGCAGTTATTATACCAGGCGGTGATGCAACCGGTCAGGATGCTCTCGATGGTGCAGCTGTAGAACCTTTTGAGGATCTGGGGATCCATGCCAAATCTTTTCAATCTCCTGAGGGGGAAAAGGTGTTGTTGTGCCCTCTTCACGACTGTCTTGGTATTGTAATGAAACAGCAGGGAGCAGGTCTCGAACCCTCGACCTCCTAGCCCGAGGTCCGGCGCGCTATCGACTGTGCCGCAAAAGCATGCTCGAGCGGCAGAGTCGATTTCCGCGCTTATAAACCCAGGGTCGTTACACTACTCCCTCCTTTCAAAGAGCGCGTCCTCGCGCTAGCTTGCGACTTTACGTCTTACAGGAACGCGCTCACCGGCCAAGCACACGCACTGTCGTGGATGCGAGGTCCGATCACTTCCGACACCAATGTAATGAAACAGCAGGGAGCAGGTCTCGAACCCTCGACCTCCTAGCCCGAGGTCCGGCGCGCTATCGACTGTGCCGCAAAAGCATGCTCGAGCGGCAGAGTCGATTTCCGCGCTTATAAACCCAGGGTCGTTACAGTATGTTTGGACCATGATAGTTCATTGGTGATGTGGACACTAAGGAACTTGAAACTCTCGACCCGCTCCACTACAGCGAGCCTGTTCGGCCCGCCTTTTCCTGTAGTCCCCGATCAGCTCCTTTGTCTTACTCACACTGAGGAAGAGGTTGTTGCCCTTAGTTTGAAGATGTAATCTGTAGCCTTTTGTGTTCTCTTTTCGACCACGTTTGCATAGTTGCAATCAAACGCCAGAATTTTCGCTATCTCCTTAGCTATCATACTCTAATTCCACTGATGTAAACACTCGGTCCTCCAGAAAGTGGAGAGCATCACTTAAGCAGTTCTACTACGTGACATCTTTCAAAAAAGCTGTCAGAAAGGATTACTTACACATACTGACCAGCTCATATTATAGACAGAAGCTTGCTACATGGCAGACCAATCCGAACTCATCTCTCGGCGTGTCTAGACCACTCATTATCTCAGCCAATCATGGCTAGCTGGAATGTTTGCTGTATTTTTCCATGGCTAAACAAACTAGGCTCGTAATTTAACAATTGAATTCATATTTACAGATGGCATACAAGTTTGCTATTAAGGCACATGAAAGTTCACATTCCAGAAGGCATTTCTGGCAAAAAAACGTGTTTACATTCAAATGGTGCTCCTATGAGGTAGTGACACATGACATATGCTTAGTTTTCTGAAACGAGTCACATTTGGATAATAATGCATTTAAGGACTGACAATTAGTTGATTTCCAGATTTTAAATATATATATATTTTTTTAACGATGATTGACGGGAAAAGTATCGTCATACCCATCGGGTATCTCACTGGACCTGTAACGGCGTTCCTCCTCCTCTTCATACGAAGAGGAGGAGTAGTGATTCGACCAACGTGCAGCGGGTTGTGCATACATAATAATTTATTAACACAAAGACGAAACACGAAAACAAACACTCGGAAGGATTACAAAATAACAAACCGACCTAAACAGACTTAAACTTAAGAACTACATGTAACACGAAGAACGCACGGACAGGGAAAACAGACTACACAAAAACCGAACAAACATACCGAAACAGTCCCGTGTGGCGCAACATACACAGACACGGAAGACAACCACCCACAACGAACACTGTGAAACAACCTACCTTAATATGACTCTCAATTAGAGGAAACGCCAAACACCTGCCTCTAATTCAGAGCCATACCAGGCAACCCTTAAACCAACATAGAAACAGAAAACATAGACTACCCACCCAAATTCACGCCCTGACCAATTAAACACATACCAAAACAACAGAAAACAGGTCAGGAACGTGACAGGACCCTCATTTACCTTGTCTTGAAATATGAAGACAGACGAATTAAAGTACATTTCCATTGTAATACTTCTAACAGCCAACGCTCTAACTCCACCGATAACCTTTGTAGTTTATAACATTCCCAGAAGGCATGGATTATTATAATGTAATGAAAAATGAGCCTAGTAATCTAATTTAATTTACTGCGGGCCTAAGACCTATGGGTTTAACCTTATGAATTAATTAGTATATGAGTCCCGAGAGCCCATCCATTACACAAGAAAAATAACAGGAATGTATTTAGCCTAATTGTTTTTAGGACTACAGACAGTAGGCTTATTAATCCTATTTTCCTGCATTAATTAATTTGTCTGCATGTCTATTCAAGATTTGGGTCAGATAGCCTAGTGGTTAGAGCATTGGGCCAGTAATTAAAAGGTTGCTAGATCAAATCCCTGAGCTGACAAGGTTAAAATCTGTTGTTCTGCCCCTGAACAACCCACTGTTCCTAGGCTGTCATTGTAACTAAGAATTTGTTCTTAACTGACTTGCCTAGTTAAATAAATAAAACATTTGGCTAAAAAGAAACCATGCCATGAATTTTTTTCACAATGCAATGCTGTACATTGACAACTGAAATATTGGAATAAAGTAGGCTAATGCAATTGAAGGCAATAAATAGTTCCTTACTAAAACTCCCAAACTCATCCAATTTTTTAAATTGGATTCGAAGCAAAAGCCTACCCGCGTGTGGTCAACAATAGCAGCACCGTTTTGCTCTGCTTTGAGACAAGCATGGGGATTGGTCTCGATAAATCAGATTTTTATTTTCACTGAATCTTCGTTTGGATATTGGTTAGGCTACAATTAGGCTGTGGAAATGCAGTGGTGGAAAAAGTACCCAATTGTCATACTTGAGTAAAAGTACCTTAAGATACCTTAATAGAAAATGACTCATATGAAAGTGAAAGTCACCCAGTAAAATAATACTTCAGTAAAAGTCTAAAAGTATTTAGTTTTAAATATACTTAAGTATCAAAGGTAAATGTAAAAGTATAAATCATTTCAAATTCCTTATATTAGGCAAACCAGAAGGCACGTTTTATTTTTTTTTACAGATAGCCAGGGGTACACTCAAACACTCAGTCAATTTACGAACAAAGCATTTGTGTTTAGTGAGTCCGTCAGATCAGAGGCAGTAGACCAGGAATGTATCCTTGATAAGTGTGTGATTTGGACCATTTTCCAGTCCTGCTAAAGCATTCAAAATGTAACGAGTACTTTTGGGCGTCAGGGAAAGTATATGGAGTAAAAAGTAAATTCTTTTCTTTAGGAATGTAGGAGAGTAAAAGTCAAAGTTCTAAAAAAAATAGTAAAGTACAGATACCCCCCAAAACGACTTAAGTAGTACTTGCCACCACTGTGGAAGTGTTAGGATTATTTAGGCATACTAAAAAAACGGTCAAGTTGTACAGCGCCACATTGTCCTAATGGAAACCCTGAGGCCTACATATGCTACTGTAAAATGCATTTTTTGTTTTTTTGGAATAGAAACACCATAACATTGATCAAAGATGCCCTCTGGTGGTTGAACTAGCATTAATAGCAACAATGGCTGACAGTAAAATACTATGACGTCATGCACTCAAACATGCCATGCCATACCATACTGCAAGCTGTGCTATGTGTTTTAAATGAGGACCCAAGGTAGTATTTGAAATAAAGGTTTTAGTATATCTACCATACTGTAATGTGTGTTTATTCTTAGATACGTTTTACTATAGGAACACTGTTTTTCTACTGCATGGGGGAGGGGAATAAAATAGAGCACTGTTGTCATAGCATATTCTACTTCCATTGGACACTTGAAAACCATTTACTGTGTTATGCTTGGTATGCGTCCCAAATGGCCCCCTAGTCCGACCTTATAGTGCATTACTTATACAAAAGTAGTGAACTATATAGGGAATAGGGTGACATTTGGGATGCATTTGTGGAAGTCTTTATATGTATGATAGAAGAACCAAGAAATGAAAAGCGACACCACGGCTGTCTTTTTGGGCTTTTATGTAGATCTGCAATAATATTATTGACAGGACAGGACAGGAATACACCAGTCTCCAATGCACCATATAGTTGTTCTTTCTCTCAGTGTTTTCTCTGACTCCCACAATTACATTCATACATATAGCCATAATGTATAAAATATTTAATACAATGACTATATTATAGTAATTCTTAGACAATAGAACAATACCTGCAATAATATTATGAAAAGACAGGACAGGAACACATCAGTCTCCAATGCACCATCTGACAAGTTGTTCTACAGAGGAGCATGAAGAAAGGTTAAACACATACCCTGTCTCACATCTCCAATACATTACTAGGTGCTTTCAGTGTTGACAGTATTAAAATACAACAACTCATGTACAAAAACACCGTAATACAAACAAGCTACAACGTGAAATCGCATTTATCCCGTTCAGACTTTAGAGGTTTAAAATTACATCTCCCATAATGCAACGCTAGAATAAATAAACGGCTCAGCTAACAATCTGTACCACAGAAAGACATGCTAGCTCTGTAAAACTATATAAAACTCTGAAAGTTACATGTTTCAATAGTCTCACACTCCCCTATAACAATACCTATAGCAATAACCTTGGGATGCTTTATTAGTTAACGTTATGGACTTCTAATCTGCGACAGATACCTTTCTCTCTCAGTGTTTTCTCGGATTGAGGAGAACGGGAGCTACGGGTAGTACCAGGGTGTTTGTAGGTAACGTAAGCACCCAGATGAAATAAAAAACATTTTATGAAATAAAAACCGAAGATGTTAATATCATCCACTTACTGTAGCTGCCTACGTAATATCAACAGGCTGTACTAGTAGTGCAACAATTGAAAATAGAAACCAAAAGTAAAATTCCTGGCTATCATAGCGATCTGACTCCCCCCTTCTGTCTGAATTTGGAATATTCCCTTTCGCAGGTTTTGGCCACTGATCCTTAATAACCTGGATATTCTGTTCTGCGTTGTGTACTATTCTAATAATTTCAAATATGATGGAATAACTATTTTAACTCTCCTACACGTCCTTGGCCCAACAACTACAAAGAAACATTTGGTAAGAAACAGAAAGGGGAAGCCCTAAGTGAGGGAAACCCCAAAGGTTTTCTGAGATAGAATGACATCTTGGATAGTATCATTCCATTATGTAATG
Organism: Salvelinus fontinalis; assembly: GCF_029448725.1. Taxonomy (NCBI): domain Eukaryota; kingdom Metazoa; phylum Chordata; class Actinopteri; order Salmoniformes; family Salmonidae; genus Salvelinus; species Salvelinus fontinalis. The sequence continues at coordinate 32,458,927 of NC_074675.1, forward strand.
TTCGTATGACTGTGGCTCAGAGAATGACATGCAAAAACCTTAGTCTTGAACTCACTGTACAGGGTTTTCTCTATATGGTTGTTTAGCATACACTTTTATTCAAAGTGACTTACAATTTTCACCTACTGTATTGGAATGGTTCCTACTTATAAGCAGGTAGGAATGAAACCCACTTCATTGCTGTTGAAAAGACCATACTAACTGAGCCATTATCAAAACACTGACATTTGTGATCATGATCATGAAACTAAGACACACACTAAACCTACAGTACTAAAGACGACCAACAAGAAGTTACATGGAAAGTAGTCTCGAGTCAGCTCCAGAAATCATGCTCCCTTAATGTACAGTATGTGTCACATTACGACCTGCGACTGTAAATGGAAAACACAGTAATACTTCACATTACAGTGCCATTTTCACTATGTAGATTTTATCCAAGTGTTACCATAATTGGCTTATTGGCATGGTGAAACATGGCACTCATAAACATGTGACAGAATGTCTGTGGTCTGTCTGATGATAATGTTGTAATGTTGAACAGAATGAGCAGCAGTACAGGGGGATCCTTGACAATTACCCGATTGTTAAACAAATCACTTTAAAAAATAGGCTACCTGTGCACGTTTGTCCACTCCAAAATAATTCCAGCATCCAAACAGTGTGCTGCATGTGCTCTCGCGCCATTTGATGGATGGAAATAGACATCTGTTAACAAAACACCAAGAAGTGTGCCTTATGACATTCAGTGATTGCCATTGATTAGGCCTACATTAATAGATGCGTCTTGCTGACAAATTGACTTTTGTTGTAGCCTGAAAAGTTGGGACACCTGAAATTGGGTTGAAACTGTCCAGGGAAAAATGGGATGGTCACCCTAACACACATAGCTAGTTTACTAGACTTGGCTACAATGTGTATTACCATGAACATCAAACAGGCCTACCGGTAACAGTGACGTGGTGGTAAAGAAATAGGTGGGTAAACCTATTCACGGTCAAAAAAGTATGCTCCCTATACTTTCAATGCATTTTTCTCTGAAAAAAAGTGGGTAAACTGTGTTTACTTGCATTTAGGCCTGAGTAACAGGCAGTTTACTTTGGGCACGTCAGTCATCCGAAATTCCAAACAATAACCAGTATGCCAAAGAAGTTATTAAAGCAGCAGAGAGAGAGGCTGAAGGGCACGTCAAAGAGCTGGAGCGGGAAATCACTTGGCGACAGAGAAATGTGTGTGTGTGTGTGTGTAAACAGAGGTTTTTGGACATCACGTCACAAGGAAGTCTAATGCTTAAGAAGTAGACAGGTACATATTGTTATCCCATTGTGTGGGACTGCCAAGCTATGATTCACACTCAGTGGAATATCACATCCTTGAAACAGTTCAATTCAATTCTTGTCTAGCTAAAGTGAAATCAACCCAATTAAGCCATGGTTTATTTTTACCTTTCACTACAGACTAACAAATCATTGTCTCAGTAAGGTAGGGTTTAAGACATTATTTTGAAGATACTGTAGATAATGAATCATAAATCATTTGGCACCAAACAACTCACCTGAAGATAATTCAGGCTAAAATAATTCCAGGTGTTTTCCCCTACCTTTACCATGGGATCACTTACAAATGTCCTTGTTTTTGAAAGAAAAGCTAACTTTTTTGTTCATTAAAATAACATCAAATTGATCAGAAATACAGTGTAGACATTGTTAATGTTGTAAATGACTATTGTAGCTGGAAGCAGCAGATTTTTTATGGAATATCTACAACGACGTACTTCTAGGCTGAGTTGCAAAGAAAAAGCCATATCTCAGATTGGCCAATAAAAAGAAAAGATTAAGATGGGCAAAAGAACACATACACTGGACAGAGGAACTCTGCCTTGGAGGCCAGCATCCCGGAGTCGCCTCTTCACTGTTGATGTTGAGACTGGTGTTTTGCGGGTACTCTTTAATGAAGCTGCCAGTTGAGGACTTGTGAGGCAAACTGAAATGATCCACCCACACAGACAGCATGGTGAAGAAGGCGCAACAGAGAAATTTATCTTGTCACCGAAATCACTCACAAACTTTTACAGATGCACAATCAAGAGCATCCTTTTGGGCTGTTTCACCGCCTGGTACGGCAACTGCTCCACCCACAACCGTAAGGCTCTCCAGAGGGTAGTGCGTTCTGCACAACGCATCACCGGGGACAAACTACCTGCCCTCCAGGACACCTACATCACCCGATGTCACAGGAAGGCCAAAAAGACCATCAAGGACAACAACCACCCGAGCCACTGCCTGTTCACCCCGCTATCACCCAGAAGGCGAGGTCAGTACAGGTGCATCAAAGGTGGGACTCAGAGACTGAAAAACAGCTTCTATCTCAAGGCCATCAGACTGGTAAACAGCCATCACTAACATTGAGTGGCTACTGCCAACATACAGACTCAAATCTCTAGCCACTTTAATAATTAATAATTGGATGTATTCATTTTGTGAGGGCTACAGGGTGTTTACCGGGTTTATTTGCCAAAATGTTTTATATTTTATTTGAGTTTAACCTGTAGTTGTTGGCTCTCTTCAAAAGTAAAATATCATATTCCTGCTTAAATTCAGAAATGTTGTATTCTTTACCTTGTAAAGATTTTTCAAAGATAGAGATGTATTTTTATTTTTGGTGAATTTAAATTTCTAACTCAGATTTAACTTTTGCAGAGTATGATATTATCGTTCCCTAATGTAGGCCTTAAAAGCATCCCAAATTATGTCATGGGTCATCTTTTCTCTGTCCTCTATGTCCACATTTGTAATGGTAAAGGTTTACATTTTTTCCTTTACGTATTTAATACATTTCAAGGTCTTGAAGATGCGCTCTGTTCATTCTTCCTATTCTGTCACTAAGTGTATTTTCTGTTGGTGTAATTAAGCATGATACCGGAGAATGATCTGATATCACCATGTCATGGATTTTTTTACCTAATAAATTGTTGAGTGCATGTTTGGAAATATAAATGCAGTCAATTCTTGAATAACTTTAATTACCTTGAGAAAAATAGGAGAAGTCTTTTGTAGTTGGGAATAGTAATCTTTAGGTGTCCTGTAGAATATTTGTAGAGATTACATTTTTAGGCCTATTTGGCAGTTCCTTGAATTTGCCCTTTTTATTGCTGTGTCTGTCTATCTTGCCGAATGTGTGATTTAGGTTACCTACTAAAATAATAGTTAATGTCTGGATTTGATCTAATATAGCTTGAATTCTATCTAAAAATCTAAGATTTGCCCCTGGGCGGATATACAATGAATCAATGTGTGTTTACCACCATGTAAGGTACAATTCAAAATTAGAAAACGGCCTTCTTGGATCATGTGCTGGGATATAAGGGAAAAGGGTGTATTCTTGTTTATTAGGATACCTACAGCTCTGCTCTTACGACAGTAGGTATCAGCATAGGCCTTTCCAAACCAGCTCCTCTTTAAATATGAAATGTTCAAGAACCTTATGCTTTTTCTTGCCTGTGTAGATTCCATGTAATAAATTGGATTTTGTTGGCCAGTACTTGTATAGAATCAAAGTTAACCTTGTCTATTCCATCTATCATTGAAGAACCAGATTAAACATTTTAGCAGACATGGCTACCTGGGCGGCAGGTAGCCTAGCTGTTAAGAGCGTTGGGCCAGTAACCGAAAGGTTGCTGATTTGAATCCACAAGCCAGATAGGTGCAAAATCTGTTGATGTGCTCTTGAACATGGCACTTAACCATAGTTTCTCTGCATAAGAGTGTCTGCTAAATGAATCATATGAGAGTGGTGGACATTCCATGGATATGGGGGAGTCAAAGTTAGTGTATACATTATGTTTAGTGTGAACAAACATTTGAGACACACAAAAAACATAAAGCAAAGTACTTCTTTGTACATTGAGGTGCTGTGCCTTTTTAGGGCTTTTAAGCTCCAACTCCTCTCCTAATGTACAAAAAGTCTGTGGAATATGTCCTTATAAATACATTGGAGAAAGTCTGCCACTTAAGTGATGTGGTTAGTTTGTAAGTGGCTAGTAGGGCAGTCTTTCATAAGTATTCAGACCCTTTACTCAGTACTTTGTTGAAGCACCTTTGGCAGCAATTACAGCCTCGAGTCTTCTTGGGTATAACATGACAAGCTTGGCACACCTGTATTTGGAGAGTTTCTCCCATTCTTCTCTGCAGATCCTCTCAAGCTCTGTCACGTCTGATGGGGAACGTCGCTGCACAGCTATTTTCAGGTCTCTTCAGAGATGTTCGATCGGGTTCAAGTCCGGGCTCTGGCTGGGCCACTCAAGGACATTCAGAGACTTGTCCCGAAGCCACTCCTGTGTTGTCTTGGCTGTGTGCTTAGGGTTGTTGTCCTGTTGGAAGGTGAACCTTCGTCCCAGTCTGAGGTCCTGTGCACTCTGGAGCAGGTTTTCATCAAGGATCTCTCTGTACTTTGCGCCGTTCATCTTTCCCTCGATCCTTACAAGTCTCCTTGTCCCTGACGCTGAAAAAATCCCCACAGCATACTGCCACCACCATGCTTCACCGTAGGGATAGTGCCAGGTTTCTTCCAGATGTGACGCTTGGCATTTAGGCCAAAGAGTTCAATCTTGGTTTCATCAGACCAGAGAATCTTGATTCTCATGGTCTAAGAGTCCTTTAGGTGCCTTTTGTTAAACTCCATGCGGGCTGGCATGTGCCTTTTACTGAGGAGTGGCTTCCATCTGGCCACTCTACCATAAAGGCCTGATTGATGGAATGCTGCAGATATAGTTGTCCTTCTGGAAGGTTCTCCCATCTCCACAGAGGAACTCTAGAGCTCTGTCAGAGTGACCATCGGGTTCTTGGTCACCTCCCTGACCAAGGCCCTTCTCCCCTCTCTGCATCGACACAATCCTGTCTCGGAGCTCTACGGACAATTCCTTCGACCTCATGGCTTGGTTTTTGCTCTGACATGCACTGTCAACTGTGGGACTTTATATAGATAGGTGCGTGCCTTTCCAAGTCATGTCCAATCAATTGAATTTACCACAGGTGGACTCCAATCAAGTTGTAGAAACATCTCAAGGATGATCAATTATAACAGGATGCACCTGAGCTCAATTTCGAGTCTCATAGCAAAGGGTCTGAATACTTATGTAAATAAGTATCTGTTTTTTTTTATATATACATTTGCAAACAATTCTAAAAACCTGTTCTCGCATTGTCATTATGGGGTATTGTGTGTAGATTTATGATATTTTTATTTGATTTAATCCATTTTATAATAAGGCTGTAACGTAACAAAATGTGGAAAAAGTCAAGGGGTCTGAATACCCTCCGAATGCACTGTAATCTCAACTGCAATCTAGGTAATTTGAGTTGTGCTATTAGATGTAACACATTAAGTTATTTTATAAATACAAAATGTCTGACATTGTATTCCCATTTGAGCTGTTAAATGGTTGAAAGTGCAGTGATAACACATTTAGATGACAACTAAACCAAAGAAATCTGATATTGTTTTTCTATATAATTTGGTTGTGCTTTTAGATGGTTGAAAGCATAGGTGATAATACATTGGGAATTCAACAAACGTTTTGAGTGTGTGAATAAGGGTTGACATCTCACTGATCAACATCTCAACCAAATATTACTCAGATTTCCACGTTGAAATGACATGGTGTTCCCAGTGAGATATTTTGCTTGTTGATTGTGTTTTTGTTATGGATAGGATTGGAATATACAGTATTTGTGTGTGTGTATTATGGATATGAATGTAATATATTTAGTTTGACATATTGATATTTGATTTTGAGTAATCATGGAAACTTATTTTTTTGTCCTTCTGAATACCTGCCTGTTTTTTGTCCTTCTGAATACCTGCCTGTTTTTTGTCCTTCTGAACACCTGCCTGTTTTTTGTCCTTCTGAATACCTGCCTGTTTTTTGTCCTTCTGAATACCTGCCTGTTTTTTGTCCTTCTGAACACCTGCCTGTTTTTTGTCCTTCTGAATACCTGCCTGTTTTTTTCCTTCTGAACACCTGCCTGTTTTTTGTCCTTCTGAACACCTGCCTGTTTTTTGTCCTTCTGAATACCTGCCTGTTTTTTGTCCTTCTGAACACCTGCCTGTTTTTTGTCCTTCTGAATACCTGCCTGTTTTTTGTCCTTCTGAACACCTGCCTGTTTTTTGTCCTTCTGAACACCTGCCTGTTTTTTGTCCTTCTGAATACCTGCCTGTTTTTTGTCCTTCTGAACACCTGCCTGTTTTTTGTCCTTCTGAATACCTGCCTGTTTTTTTCCTTCTGAACACCTGCCTGTTTTTTGTCCTTCTGAACACCTGCCTGTTTTTTGTCCTTCTGAATACCTGCCTGTTTTTTGTCCTTCTGAACACCTGCCTGTTTTTTGTCCTTCTGAATACCTGCCTGTTTTTTGTCCTTCTGAACACCTGCCTGTTTTTTGTCCTTCTGAACACCTGCCTGTTTTTTGTCCTTCTGAATACCTGCCTGTTTTTTTGTCCTTCTGAATACCTGCCTGTTTTTTTTCCTTCTGAACACCTGCCTGTTTTTTATCCTTCTGAATACCTGCCTGTTTTTTGTCCTTCTGAATACCTGCCTGTTTTTTTCCTTCTGAACACCTGCCTGTTTTTTGTCCTTCTGAACACCTGCCTGTTTTTTGGCCTTCTGAATACCTGCCTGTTTTTTGTCCTTCTGAACACCTGCCTGTTTTTTGTCCTTCTGAATACCTGCCTGTTTTTTGTCCTTCTGAACACCTGCCTGTTTTTTGTCCTTCTGAACACCTGCCTGTTTTTTGTCCTTCTGAACACCTGCCTGTTTTTTGTCCTTCTGAATACCTGCCTGTTTTTTTTCCTTCTGAACACCTGCCTGTTTTTTATCCTTCTGAATACCTGCCTGTTTTTTGTCCTTCTGAACACCTGCCTGTTTTTTGTCCTTCTGAATACCTGCCTGTTTTTTGTCCTTCTGAACACCTGCCTGTTTTTTGTCCTTCTGAACACCTGCCTGTTTTTTGTCCTTCTGAATACCTGCCTGTTTTTTGTCCTTCTGAACACCTGCCTGTTTTTTGTCCTTCTGAATACCTGCCTGTTTTTTGTCCTTCTGAACACCTGCCTGTTTTTTGTCCTTCTGAACACCTGCCTGTTTTTTGTCCTTCTGAATACCTGCCTGTTTCTTGTCCTTCTGAACACCTGCCTGTTTTTTGTCCTTCTGAATACCTGCCTGTTTTTTGTCCTTCTGAACACCTGCCTGTTTTTTGTCCTTCTGAACACCTGCCTGTTTTTTGTCCTTCTGAACACCTGCCTGTTTTTTGTCCTTCTGAATACCTGCCTGTTTTTTGTCCTTCTGAATACCTGCCTGTTTTTTGTCCTTCTGAATACCTGCCTGTTTTTTGTCCTTCTGAACACCTGCCTGTTTTTTGTCCTTCTGAATACCTGCCTGTTTTTTGTCCTTCTGAATACCTGCCTGTTTTTTGTCCTTCTGAACACCTGCCTGTTTCTTGTCCTTCAGAATAAAAGGAAAGGAAACACCAATACCTTCCTGTTTGACAGTTACTTTTTACATTGGAGTATCACCAGGAAGAAATCTTTACTACTGTTTGTGTTTCTTCAAGTATTGTGATGCAATGTTATAATGTGTGTCAATGTAGCTCAGTGGTGAAATGGAGTGGAAAGAGTTAATACATCAGGAAGTTCCCATCCATACAGTATCCCACTGTATAAAGGGGAGGGGCTTGAGCAATTGATTGGAACACAGCAGAACCTAGATAACTCTACTCTGCCACCTGAGGTCAAACCCTTGCCTGCCAAGGTAAGTGACAACTTTTTTGAGGATAAGTATAGTTTCAAGGAAGAGGTTATGACTTCACACCGAGGCAAGAATTAAGGAGAGAGAAACTCTTCAATACAGTTATTTCCTATTGACTCTAACCTAAAACGCTGGGTTGGCTGTCACAGTACACTGGTTTCCTGCTCTGAGTATGGGCCATGATGACTCTTTGTACTTTGACCGCTGATGTTTTTCACAGGCAGCTGATAAGGCACCAGGGCTGTATTCACTAAGAATCAAACAGGTCGAAACGGGGAGGGACTAACCTGAACTTTTCCAATAAGAAACGCTAGATTTCATAGAAAAAATGTTCTGCTATGGTGGGCACTAATGAATACACCCCAGGGCTGAGTTTTAAGGTCATGGTTTGTCGTGAAAGCAACCGCATGCAGGGAGCTACAGTATAAGTTTGAGTTAACTGTTTGATTTACTTTCTCTGAAGCATAGTGTTTTACATAGGATTATAATACTTTTGAGATCTTTTATTATGTTCAAATTAGGGAGTATTTGATTCCATTTACAGCTGAAATGCATTTGAAAGACTGCTTTATTTTGGGCTGCCTTTCTGAAACGGTGTTCGATCCTATCTGTTCTATCTGAAGACATGGCTTCTTCCGGCGATATATTATCTGAAGAGCAGTTCCAGTGCTCTATCTGTCTGGATGTCTTCACTGAGCCAGTCTCCATCCCATGTGGCCACAGTTTCTGCATGGCCTGTATAAAGAGACACTGGGATAGCAGTGATGTCTGCCATTGTCCCAAATGTAAGAGGGTGTTTGCAGGATGCCCTGATCTCCTCGAGAACTCATTTGCTAAAGACATTTCAGAAAAGATCAGGGCGAACAGACGGAACGGAATCAAGCAATCTGATGCCAAATCTGGAGGCGTGCACTGTGATGTCTGCATGGGGAGAAAGCTCAAGGCCCTGAAGTCCTGCCTGGTGTGCCTGACTTCTTACTGCGAGACTCACCTGGAGCCTCATCAGAGAGTGGCGACTCTGAAGAGACACAAGCTGGTGGACCCTGTGGAGAACCTGGAGGACAGGATGTGTAAGAAGCACGAGAGGCTCCTGGAGCTGTTCTGTAGGAGTGACCAGAGATGTGTGTGTGTGCTCTGCACGGAGACGGACCACAGGGCTCACGACACCGTTCCAGCAGAGAGAGAGAGTACGGCCAAGAAGGTAATGCTCTGATTATTCTTTCATTTTGACTAATTCATTTATTTTTAGCCAAGACAAATTCCTACGTTCCTGATTTTCATTCGGAATCTGATTCCAATTCTGGTTCCATTTCTGGTTCCAATTCTGGTTCTTCTTCTGATTCTGATTGATAGGCTCAGATGAAGAAGACTGAGGCAGCGGTGCAGCAGATGATCCAGGCCAGATTGAAGAAGTTGGATGAGATCAAAAACTCAGTCAAACTTAGCAGAGTGAGTCCTTATGATCAGCATCTTGTTATCTACTGTCGCTGATTCAGTTCCAATGGCACAACAGAATGGGACTGTTTTCTACAGTATTTCCTTGTTGTCATCAGACAAGTTCCAAGAAAGAAATAGAGGGCGATGTGCATGACGTCAATGTTATTTTCTATGTGGGGTACCATAGGGTTCAACTCTCGGGCTAACTGTTTTCAAATGTATGTCATTTGGTCAGATAAATTCAAAGAAAGAGATAGAGGATGGAGTGCAGGTCTTCACCGCTCTGGTGCGCTCCATCGAGAGAAGCCAGGCTGAGCTCATCAAGTTGATCGAGGAGAAACAGTCAGCAGCAGAGAGGCGAGCTGAAGGTCTCGTCAAAGAGCTGGAGCAGGAAATCACTGAGCTACAGAGGAGAAGCACTGAGCTGGAGCAGCTCTCACTCACTGAGGACCACCTCCACCTCCTAAAGGTCCGTGTCCCTCTACCAATATGGTCACAATAGGCAAATTCTAACTTCCACTTAAGTAGAATTTTCACCTACTTCCTTATTTCCATCAAAATGAAATGAAAATCCGACTTAAGTGGAAGTTAGGATTACCTCACCGTCAACATCAGAGGATGTTGTCTGAAGTGTTTCTCCTGTTTCCCGTGGTAGATTTTTCCATCCCTGTGCACCCCTCCACCCACCAAGGACTGGTCTGAGATCAGTGTTCACTCTGACTTGTGTTTGGGGAATGTGAGGAGAGCTGTATCTCTTCTGGAGGAGGTAGTGGAGACAGCAAAAAACAAACTGTCAATTAAAGGTCGTTGTCATCTTCTGTCTTCTCACTACAGTTATACAATCCATTGTGAGACATACATTTTTATGTTGTGTTTTCTGTGGTTCCTTACCTTGCAGAGCATGAAAAGATACAGCTGTGTGCAGGTAAAGTTTTCTTTGGTGTTGATTCAAGTCATTTGAATGAATCCTTTTTCTCTTCATTGTTCAGCTGTTGCTTCCATGACGGTGACTCCCTAGAAGAATGGCCATGCAGTACAAATATAACAGAATCATTTGAACGTTGACGCGTGTAAATGTCCAATGTGTTTAATGTTATATGCCTTTTGTTACCTTTTGACCCTGTAAATTAGAGCACCAAAGAAAAAAAAATGGACAATAACATTTTATATTCTTATCTATTTTACGTCTCCTCAAAGTTGACGTATCCCTGGACCCGAGCACTGCCAACCCCTGGCTGGTCGTGTCTGAGGATGGTAAGCAGGTCTGGGACGGGGACACGGAGCCGAGCCTCCTGAACGGTCCTCAACGATTCGACACGGCACCCTGTGTCCTTGCCAAGGACGGCTTTGCCACCGGGAGGCACTACTGGGAGGTCGAGGTGGGTTTGTACTGAAATTAAAAGGAAAAAACACGTTATATACGTTGTTTAATTGATGTAGGTCTATCAGACTAAAACATTGGTTCAAATACATTAAATCTGTGGAGCATCATGATCACCAAAGTGCTGGAGATTCTTTTATTTTTCAGTGTACAGTTTTTCTACATGCCCCTGGTAATACTGTAGGTATAGGTAAGCCTATAGGCACCTTACCTTTAACTATTGGTAAAGCTACTGGACTATAGGGGTGTGAGTTATACTCTTTTCAATTGGTTAAGGTCGGAGACAAGACGGCTTGGGACCTGGGTGTGGCCAAGGAGTCCATCAACAGGAAGGGCATGGTCACACTGAGCCCTGAGGACGGCTATTGGACGATATGTTTGAGGAAAGGAAGTGAGTACAGAGCATGTGAGGGACAGTCAGTGTTACTCCACTTCAGAGAGAAACCATGGAAGGTTGGGGTGTTTGTGGATTACGAGGAGGGGAAGGTGTCGTTTTATAATGTAACGGACAGGTCTCATATTTATTCGTTCACGGGCTACCAGTTCACTGAGAGGGTGTTACCTTTGCTCAACCCAGATATGCGTGACAGCGGGAACAACATATCACCGCTCATTATATGTCCTGTTGGTGTTTTCACCAGAGGCGGTAGTTTGGATGATGACATAACAATATGAAATGTACTTTGCCGTGGACAATACATTTCATTTTGAAAGTGTCCTAAAGAGGAAAACAGGAAACAAAATGGACTTAAATTGCCATGGACTTAAATTGATAAATGGGTTAAGATAGATTCAGTAAGATTCACTCCATTTAATTTAGTTGAATTAAATGAAATTATGAATGCTCTTTTAAATGCAGATATGTTGTGTTTTATTTATATTTTATGTAATTGTCTGAGAAGAAGACAGAAGTTAATGCAACTATCCAAACCAATCTTTATTAGCTCATGTCATGTTTTGTTTTTTTTACAATTTGAATAAATGCAACAGTTGTACAATAGATGAAGATATTCCAAACTTTTCAAATCCATCGTATACTGACTGAATAAAACATTGTTCTGGCACGGATAAATCATTTATAGATTTGGGGTATTTAAGTTGGAATTCAGGTATTCAATGTACTGTAAAATGTACCCTTAAAAAATATACGTTGTGAAAAATACATCTATATGTGCCTCATTTGCATACTGTATATATACTAGATGTATTTGCATACATTAATAAATTAATATAAAGGGGTGGAACAGGGCTACAACCACCAAAAAATGTATCTGTCTCGGACTACCTGAGCTGTCTAGACTGCCTCATTAATACTGTTGTTGTAACATTTTATTACATAATTCAACAAGTGTGTCAAGAGAAGGATGATGTAGTAACCAAAAAAGTGTTAAACTAATCAAAATTGGTAAAAGACCAAGTCCATATTACGGCGAGAGCAGCTCAAATAAGCAAAGAGAAACGACAGTCCATCATTTCTTCAAGACATGAAGGTCAGTCAATCTGGAACATTTCAAGAACTTTGAAAGTTTCTTCAACTGCAGTTTCAAAAAGCATCAAGCGCTATGATGAAACTGGCTCTCATGAGGACCGCCACAGGAAAGGATGACCCACAGTTACCTCTGCTGCAGTTACCAGCCTCAGAAATTGCATCCCAAATAAATGCTTCACAGAGTTCAAGTAACAGACGCATTTCAACATCAACTGTTCAGAGGAGACTGAGTGAATCAGGCCTTCATGGTCAAATTGCTGCAAAGAAACCACTACTAAAGAAGTGACTTGCTTGGGCCAAGAAACACGAGCAAAGGACATTAGACCGGTGGAAATCTGTCCTTTGGTCTGATGAGTTCAAATTTGAGATTTTTGGTTCCAACCGCTGTGTCTTTGTGAGACGCAGAGTAGGTGAACGGATGTTCTCCTTATGTGTGGTACCCTACTGTGAAGCATGGAGGAGGAGGTGTGATGGTGTGGGAGTGCTTTGCTGGTGACACTGTCAGTGATTGATTTAAAATTAAAGGCACACAACCAGCATGGCTACCACAGCATTCTGCAGCGAAACGCCATCCCATCTGGTTTGCGCTATCATTTGTTTTTCAACAGAACAATGACCCAACACACCTCCAGGCTGTGTAAGGGCTATTTGACCAAGAAGGAGAGTGATGGAGTAGTGCATCAGATGACCTGGCCTCCACAATCGCCCGAACTCAAACCAATTGAGATGGTTTGGTATGAGTTGGACCGCAGAGTAAAGGAAAAGCAGTCAACAAGTGCTCAGCTTATGTGGGAACTCCTTCAAGACTGTTGGAAAAGCATTGCAGGTGAAGCTGGTTGAGAGAATGCCATGAGTGTGCAAAGCTGTCATCAAGGCAAATGGTGGCTACTTTGAAGAATCTCAAATATTGTCACGACTTCCGCCGAGGTGGGTTCCTCTCCTTGTTCGGGCGGCGTTCGGGGGTCGACGTCACCGGTCTTCTAGCCATCGCCGCTCCACCTTTCATTTTCCATTTGTTTTGTCTTGTTTTCCCGCACACCTGGTTCACATTCCCTCATCAGACTGAATGTATATTACCCTCTGTTCCCCCCATGTCTGTGTGTGGAATTGTTTGTTGTTACGTGTATGTGCACGTCAGACTGGTTTGCGCCAGGTTATGTCAACCCGTATTTGTTTAGTTTTCTTAGTGCCGTGTGTATGTTCGCCATAATAAAGGGCTCCGTTTGCTACCCAATTATGCTCTCCTGCACCTGACTTCCCTGCAGCCAGTTACGCACTGGCTACAAATATAAAATAGATTTAGATTTGTTTAACACTTTTTTGGTTACTACATGATTCCATATGTGTGTATTCTAGAATGTATAAAATAATTAAAATAAAGAAATACCCTTGAATGAGTAGGTGTGTCCAAACTTTTTACTGGTAGTGTACGTTTGCGAGATCAGACATAATATCACTATAATTCGAGTGTTAATTTTTGGAAGTTGCTTTCATTTGTAAACATTTCAACTGTATTAAATCTTACTTTTTCAATTGCACAAAAAATGAACACCCACCAAAATAAAGTTATCTTTCTTCTCTTTCTTGTGATGTAACTGTCGAGCGAAGCATTAGCGCTCTTATCGATGCAACAGAAAGCCAATGTATTCCATTGAGCCCATTTTAGTCATTACCGGAGTGTGTTTGACAGGTCATTACAAATGTTTCCACGGTCGTTATGTTAACGGGAAAACACTAATGTTACAAGCAACAGTGGGAAAGATTTAAGTGACACCTGGATTTTGAAAGCAATCAATCCAGTGAGATTTAGGTGCAGTAGCAATTTTAGCATGTATATCTTGGTGTGGCAAAACAAACAACAAAATATGCATGCTAGCAAAGCCACTACACAACACAACACTAAACAATACATTAATTGCACTATAATGGTGACAAACGGTGCCCACAAACTGTTTGGGCCTACATAAAGCTGTCCCAACAGCAGTCCCAACACCTTACCACTGCTACACCTGGCTATCAGCGGAGCCTTGTCTGGCATCGAAACAGTTAATTCAGCCTCATTTACTGCCTTTTTAAAAAACATAGCTGATATGGCTGACTTGTTTAAACAAATGTGGTTTCTACTGACAATTGAGATGTACAAACTATGGCATAAGGGAACGATGAGCGGACAAGAGGCAATCCGTAATTTCGATTAAGACATTAATGAGCGAGCTAGGACTGACGTTGTCAATATAACTATTTGTTCAGCACTTTTGAAATATACATCGACAGAATTCAGAACATGGCCCGTTCTTACCTTATTCTCCCTGTACACCAAGTCAGAACCGTAGGATAAATAACGGAAGCAGACAATGGAAGCTCATACACTATTCAATGGTTACATTTCTCTAAAACAGGCTATAGGCTACATGTGCACCACCAAGTGAGAACAGTAAGCGAAATCAAGACCAGAAAAGGGACCAAATTATTAGCGAGAGGCACATGGGCTACTAACAGGTTACTACACAACATACACTTAGTATTACTTTCCTTGCTACGGTATACATATCTCCCTGACATATTACATAATTTATGCAGCAGAATACAATACATTTTTGGAGCTGTATTCACTTCCTTCCAAACCACTCACTGTTGAATTTGCGATTTCCAACTTGTTGTGTAATGTTTATGTCCATGATACGTTTTATCTATAATTTCTCTTCATTATTTATCCTCATATGACAAGGCTTGAAAAGGATTTGCCAGTAGATTGTTGACTTGATTCATGATGATGACTGCTAGCTAAGGTTTTGAAAGTATGATATTGACATGATCAGTCCAATCGAAGCTACTGTACATATAACGTGATTTGACATCATTTTATCTGTGGCCAATGACCTTCTAATGTAACTCTATGGCAGCTCCCAAAGAGCTAGAATTTTCTATGTCTACCCTTAGACTTTGCAGTGACGTAGTGTCCCCAGTGACAGAACACTGAGCCAATCACGGCGCAACGCTCCGTATTTTCTGCTGGCTTGCCCCACCACCACCACAGAAAGAGTTAGGCTGAAACACCTGCATTTCGGAGCTGCCTTACTCAAGAAAACAAAAAAGAGACCATGTTTGTATGCGGCTTTATTAACTCAATGATATTTAAAAAAATGTACATTGTTTGCGAACTGATATGTGTCACGTATTAATATTTATACTTTTTTTGCTAAAAATGTGGGGCTCAAAACAGGTTCTGCCCCACCTGCCGTTAATGACGGGTTGCCACTGATTAGCTGACAAGCGGATTTTGCACCCCTCAAACACAGGAAATAGATTGCTGAAAAGGAAAGATCCTCAGGTGGGCAGGGCATGCATGTTGCTAATATCATGTATCTCTCCTTCTTCCTTTCCTTCTCTCCTCCTCCCCCTTCACCTAATAACCACAAGTGCCCCTGTCCACCTCTCTTCCTCTCCCCCTCTCACCCTCTCCTCCTTGCCCAGTTGTCTGTACATATCTAGGATCAGTTTATCCTCTCCTAATCCTAACCTCAGCCAGTTAAGCCAAAACCTAAAAACTGACCCCAGTGTCTAACTTCATCCTAGACCATTCCTTCAGCCTAGCTAATCAGATTAAGACTGAGATAGGATTAGTATAGGAGCAGGTGGGACACTAAGACTATGTCCAAAATGGCACCCTATTCTCTACATAGTGTCCATCGGGCTCTGGTCAAAAGTAGTGCACTAAATAGGGTGCCATTTGGGACAAAAACTGAGACAGGCTGGAGGCTGGAGGCTGGAGAGAGAGAGAGAGAGAGAGAGAGAGAGGGAGAGAGAGAGAGGGAGAGAGAGAGAGGGAGAGAGAGAGAGAGAGAGAGAGAGAGAGAGAGAGAGAGAGAGAGAGAGAGAGAGAGAGAGAGAGAAGTGGGGGGAGGGATTCTAAGGATTAGTTCTATTGGGCTCTATCATAGTAGCTGAGTTACAGACACTTATAGTGCCTGGAAGATTGTGACGGGACCAAATGTAACCCTCAACTACTTCATTTTCATAATTGGTATCGTCATCATAACATTCAACAGCATCGACTTTATCATCATCAACACTTCTTCTGTAACTTCACATTTCGTTTTGGATTACCTGGATGCTACTGTGACAAAACGGGTAGGTGACAACACTGCTAGCTACCATGCTGACACTGTGCTGTGCTCAATGAGCTGTAAAATGAATTCAGCTTAATGTCTGGGCTTGAAATGTCAGTGAAGTAGAGGTAATATGCTCAAAGGTAAGGCCCTTACTATTGTTTATGTTAAAAGTACAGAGTAAATAGGCATATTTCTTAAGATCTATTGTCTGTCATGTATGAGTCATCTGTGTGTTTTCTCCTAGCTCTTATTATTGTGAGGAACAACAAACATAATATTTGGAAGTCTACTGCATCGTATTCTGTCGTTTATCAGAAAGCACCAAAAGAAAAAGGATTCTGTGATCATACCGACCCACTACGTGTGATGTCAGTCCCATCCTCTGTGATGACATCACCACCAGGGCCCCATCTCCATAGAAAGAAGCATTGTGATTGGCTGAACCTTCATTAGGACCAATCATGTCTCTGACAGTGGACGAGACAGCTGGGGATCTACCAGTGAGGGACGTAGGGCTGATGAGAGGAGGGCTGATGCCCACCGTACCAGGTAAAAAGGATGGAGTGGGGGAGAGTGAGATGGGAGGGAGTGGGGGGGGAGAAGAGAAGAAAAGAATGCAGAAGAAATGAGTAACTGAACAAAACAGTGCATTTACATTTTACATTCATGTCGTATCAAATGTTAGTATCAGGAAATAAATAGATTTGATTGAAGCAATGTGGTTTAACACCCTGTCTCCTTCGCTTTCTGTCTGTCTCTCCTTTGCCAGACTCTGTGAGAGACGGAAGGTCATGGAAGAAACCACAGGTGCTCAAGTTAAAAGGTCAAACAAAACCAGGAACTCACAGATCAAAACCAGGAACTCACAGATCAAAATGACAATGTATCTATTTCTGGGAATGTTTCACCTCTAATCCCTTCTCTATCTTTCTTCCTTCTCCTGTCTTTCTTCCTTCTCTTGTCTTTCTTCTCTAGTCTCTTTCTCTCTTTTTTCTTCCCTCTCTCTTTCATCCCTCTTAATTACATTTCTTTCTCCTCTTCTTCACTGTCAGTTTCTTCCACCTCTCCCTCTCTCTTTATTCCCTCTCTCTTTCCCCTCTTTCTCCCCTTTCTCTTTCGCTCCCCCCACACTTTTCCTCACCTCTGTTCCATTCCCTTATTTTCCCTCTCCTTCTTCCCTCTTTTTCTTCCTCCTCTCCATCAGACCGTCAGAGGGTGTTCCAGGTGCCCAGGGAGCAGCTGGAGGACCAGTGTTTCCGTCTGCAAGAGGAGAACAACCTACTGAGACAGCACACACGCACACAGGAACAGAGGCTACGCAGGTACTTGTCCAATGAGACACGCTTCTTTTTGTTCTGCATTACATAACATTTTGCTACGGTGTGGCCTAATGAACACAACCCAGCTGAACCAGACCACCCAATGTATATCCTCTATGTCCTCTCTCCTTAGGATGTCCACCAAGCTGATGCGTCTAAGGGAGGGGCGTCCGGGTGAGGCCGGTACCAGGGTCAGGGAGGGGGACATGGAGGAGATGATCCAGGAGCTGGAGGCGCGTGTGGCCACCCTGGAGAGCCAGAAGGGGGCACTGCAGAGCAAACTCAGCATGGCCAGGCAGCACATCATGGACCTGGGGCCTGGACGGAGTTACCACAGACTCAGAGGTACTTAGCTGTCTGTGTAACTATAGAGCGATATTTTGAGTCATGTATTTTGAGTCATCTATGTGAAAATAATTTTACACAGTATTGTTTATGAAATTCAATGTATTGTCCTCCCTCCCTGTACGTCATCCCTGATGTGATGACTAAATCTCTACCTGGTACAGCCAAAAGAGGAGTGGCCACCCCTCAGAGCTTTGTTCCTCTCTAGGTTTCTTCCTAGATTCCTGCCTTTCTAGGGAGTTTTTCCTAGCCACCGTGCTTCTGCATCTGCATTGCTTGCTCTTTGAGGTTTTAGGCTAGGTTTCTGTATACCACTTTGTGACTACTGCTGGTGTAAAAAAGGGCTTTATAAAATACATTTGATGGATTGACTAAATTGGTGAAAGCTATCCAGTGGATCCTCTGTAGGCTTTCACTGATCCAATCATAATGGAGGAATTAAGCAAATATGCATTTCAACACAGGACACCTTTCCCCCTTTCTCCTTTCAGGGCGGGGAATGGATGGGCAGGGGGGAGTCAGACAAGCAGCACAGACAGCTCCGCCCCGCTACGGCCTCAGCCTGGAGGACACCAGAGGAGCGATAGAGACATTGTAAGGAGAGAGAGAGAGGGAGAGGGGGAGAGTGGGTGCGTGTATGCACGCAAGAGACCATGAGCAAAAAACAGTTGAGTAGAGAAGCAAGTGTCCAACATTTGTCCAACGTTCTTCCCTCCCACCCCTCCACTACTGTACCACTCCTAAACAGACATACGCTCCTCAGGTCCGTGAGTGACTGCCTGTCTGCATAAAAACAAACCATTATAATTGCTAACCACTCTGATGTAGTTAGGCAAGCAACCCATGAGGCAGATTCATAGGCTATGTTCCAATATCCACACAAGCAAACCACTTAGAATACATGCGTCATTTAATACATTGCTTCATTCTAAGTGGTATTACTATGAAACCACATCAATTTCCTAACAGTACACTAACAGACCCATAGATGACAATGCTTTGCTGTGTGGCCTGTGTGCTCTTACCTTACCAGAAGCATAACTACTCCTCTTTCCTCTCCCTCCTATATTTCTCCGTCTTCTTTCCTCTTTGATCCAGCAGGTCCAGTGTGATCGAGACCCAGAAGGTGAGGGTGACAGAGCTGGAGCAGGCTGCCCAGTCCCTGAGAGACACACTTGGGGAGAAGGAGAGAGAGATAGAGGACAGTATGAAAGAGATGAGGAGACAACAGGCCGGCGGACACAGGTGGGGGAAGTTCACACACACACAAGCATGTTTGCACACACACACACGCACACGCACACACACACACACACACACACACACACACACACACACACACACACACACACACACACACACACACACACACACACACACACACACTTACCCATTCCTACTTCTTAGCACACCTCTGAGCTGTAGTATGTTGTGAATCTAAACGAGGACCTTTTCCTTCTCCAGGATCACTATAAAGGACAATGTGGACATGATCCGCCTGCAGAAGCATCTGTCAGACAAGAGCGCTGCCCTGCGTGTCAGTCAGGAGAAGTTCAACGTGTTGCAAGAGGTGAGGGCTCTCTCTACCTCGTTCATCCATTCTTTCACTTCATCATGATGAGAAACTGACAACCTCTACCCTGTTCCCCCCCCCCCCCCCCCCCCATTCTAGGCTTATGAAGCTCAATTGGAAGAGGTAGTAAGAGAAACCTTCAGTGTAACTATGAACAATCAGCCAATAACATGAAAGAACTTGTATTGACCGTCTAATATTCCATATGTCCGCTAAAGGGTCAGAGGTCACTGAAGGAGAGCCAGGGGGCATTGCTGGAGAAGGTAGAGGAGCTGAGTGAACAGCTGAAACAAGAGAGACAGAGAGCGCTGACACTGGAGGGACAGCTCACCGCTGCCACTCTTTCTATGCAAGCCCTCGAGGAGGTATTGCAACGAGTCTGCAAGTAGGGGTGGAGGAAGTAGGTAGAAGTTCTCCCTCCCTACCCATTGATACAAGGCCAAATACTTCTAACTTTATACTATTCTATTCAGTTCCAAGAGAGAGTGTCAGACCTGGAAGGAGAGAAGAATCTACTGAAGGACAGCTATGATACACTCCTGGAGAGGTGAGGAATTAATTAACTATAGTAAATGGACCGACACTGTTTCTGTCTTTCTCTTTCTTCACCTGTCCATCTCTCTCTCTCTCTCTCTCTCTCTCTCTCGCTCTCTCTCTCGCTCTCTCTCTCGCTCTCGCTCTCTCTCTCTCTCTCCTTCTCAGCACTTTATCTGTCCACAGTCATGCGGAGGAGAAGGTGGACAGAGAGAGAGAGCTGGAAAAAGATAGGGAGAGAGAGAAAGAGGAGATCTGGAGGATGGACATAAAACGGCTTGAGGAGATTCTGCGAGTGGAGAGGGAGGAACGAGGGAGGCTGGAAGAGGAGAAAGAAAGGTTGCAACGGGACAAAGAGAGGATAGAGGAACAACAAGAGAGGGAGAGAGGTGAAGGAGAGAGAGATTAAGTTCAGTACTGCTTATTGGTAAAGCCAAGAGTTTCTTCTTGGCCATGTGACCTGACCTAGGCTGTGTCTCAAATGGTACACTGGCTATTCCCAATTTTAGTGCACTACATGGGGAATAGGGTGCCGTTTGGACAAAGCCCTGGCATATAACTAGGACCTAGGGTTTTTCCTGGTCAGGTCACGTGGTCTAGAAAAACTCATGACTTATTGGGTATCAATTGTGTTCTAAATATCATAGGCAGTCTATTCTATTGTTTGACAATTATTTTTATATGAATTTTCATAGAGTCCGTTGAGTCGATTAGAGGAAAACATGATCGAATGGAACAGGAAGTTCTACAGTACAGACAGGAAGTGACATCACTGCAGGAGAAACTGGACTCAGTCACAAAGGTGGGAGGTTATTATTGACATGAATAACATGTTAAGACTATGTTAATATCAACTTAATAATATACTGTATGTTATAAAACAGTTTTGCTCCGTTTTTCATGTCTCCCCATTCTCTCTTCTTTTTCTTCTTTTTCCCTCCGTTTCTCTCAGGAGTTTGACATGAGTGTTGAGGACCTCAGTGAAACCCTGATACAGATTAAGGTTAGTGCCTTCTCAGATTAGTTAAATAACGACAATATAACGAGGTAACAATATAAGAGGTCCTTTAAACCTTATTAACTTTCTTACTGCGCATTTTGTAATGCCTTTCGTAGACATTTAGGCTACAGCAGGAGGGCCGTGAGGGTCTGCGGTTCCTAGGGATTGATGCGAAGGTGGAGGACTCATCCAGAGAGCTGAGAGACCTCCAGGCATCCCAAGCAGAGACTGTGTTAGAATTACAGAAGACCAGAGACTTACTGTTACTGCAGCACCGCATCAATAATGATTTGCAGGTAGGCAGATAGGCCTACCTGTTTTTCTTTCAAATTTCTATAATTGTAAAGCAATTTTGGGTCCTTGAAAAGAGATATATAAATCCCATGTATTATTATTATTACTATTATTAACACACACACACACACACAGGCACGCATGGACGCTTGCATACGCACAAAGGTAATTATAAAGGTTATCTTCAATACTCTCCTCTTCCCTTCCTTCCTTCCATCTTAACCCCCTCTCCTCTGTTCTCCTTCCTATTCCTGTCCTGTCACAGGCTGAGTTGAACACAATGATAGAGAGAGCAGAAAGAGAGAGGGAGGAGACCAAGAGGAGGGTAGCGGAGAAAGATAAACTACTTGGAAGAAGAGCCTTGCAAATCAACACTTTACAAGGTAAGAAGAATGTGGCTACACTTTATTTGAAGGTACACATATTAGCCACTAATTTGTAGTTTATAAGTGTGTATATTAGTAGCTTTTAAGGCCTTTATAATGTCTTATTAGCCATATATTAGGTCTCAATTAAGTGTTTTCTAATTCAAACATTACAAGTCATGTTTTACCGGCCAATCCTTAATAACCTCATTGTAAGCCATAAGAGCAAGTTACACAAGAAACAGCATAGTACCTCAATAAGTGATCCCTATAATAAAGTGTGACGACTTACAATGTTTGAATAAGATATCACTAATTCATTCAAATGGTATCTAAATTATTATTCTTTAAAGGAATAATCCACTCAAAAATGATATTTCGTATTTCTTTCATTAGTCTAATGTTGATACAGTCCCAAAATGTTTTGCATGTCAGCAGTCAAGTTTTCAAGATATATGATTTACAAGAAGAAAAGTCTAATGCCGCGTTCACATGCTAGTCAGAACGAGGAAACTCTGAACTTTCCGACTTGCTGATTCATTGAACGCGGCAAGTGTATAACTACAATAGTTATCAAGTTGGAAATGTCAGAGTTTCCTCGTTCTGACTAGCAAGTGAACGCGGCATTACTTGCCACATCATCATGATGATGCGTTTTGCATCATATGATTCATTTTCATGATGTGGCAAATTACACTTTTCTTTTTAAAAGTCCAATATCTTGAAAACTTGACTGCTGACATGCAAAACATTTTGGGCAGAAATGAAAAAAAATAAAAAAAATATAGTTTTGAGTGAATTTTTCCTTTAATATCAAAAATGTAATTGAGCGTCATCTACTAAAGCTTTAAAATCACTTTTTTTCTTCTTCTTTAAAGCTCAGCTGAAGGAGTTAGCCTACAGCCCTAGGAACTACAAACGGAACATACCACTACAGTACACCTGGCCGGGGGGGGACCAGGAAGTGGTACAGCCCATTGAAGACGACACCACTTTCTCTCAACTACGAGCGGGCGAGTCCCTTTTGGAGATCCACCTCAGGGGGGCAGCCTTCACCCCTGGGGGGCTACGGACCATGGGGGGCGCCCGGAAAGGGGCGGGGTCAAAAGGTGAAGGGGTTGTGACCTTTTGCACCTACGCCCTCCTGGACTTTGAAATGCACTCCACACCCCTGGTTTCGGGAGGGCAACCCAACTACGGATTCACATCGAAGTACCCCCTCTCTGCTCGTGATTTGGGGAGGCTGGGGGGTCAGGGGGGAGTGGTGCTGGTGGAGCTGCACCAGGCATTGGGAGGGGTGCGTTTCGTGACCCGAGGGGGGGCGCAGGTGCCACTGGTTGGAGCGGTAGAGAGGAGAGGGGAGCGGGTGAGCGGACGAGTCAACATCGCAGGTAAGTCTTAGCATCACCTGGTGTCATTATATTGCAGCAACAACGGTTTCAGCTATCATGGATCAACCATTGTTATAGCCACAATTTATTATTTATGTGTTCTAATGTGCATCATTATTAGCAGACACTATGCGAGGCCATGCAAATGTGGGCCAGTAGAACTGAAACATTAGATATACAGTATACCAGTAATATGACATACTGTGTAAACCAGTATGATTGCGCCCATCATTGAGACTCACCTATTATCCCTTGAAGGCTCTGAGGGAGATGTCATAGGGATCCTGGACTTTTGGATGCGTCTCTTCCCTCCTGCGGAGCCCATGGACACACTGATAGAGAGAGGAACGGACAGAATGACAGAGAGAGGAGCAGACAGGCGGATAGAGAGAGGAGCAGACAGGCGGATAGAGAGAGGAGCAGACAGACGGATAGAGAGAGGAGCAGACAGAATGACAGACAGACTGATGGACAGAAGGGCCATCAGTCCACAGAGACAGTGGAGCCCCATCTGGGCCCAGAGAGGTCTAGGCTTGGAGGACAGTGTGCACGAGGTAGGCTACTGAGACAATTTTACAACAGGTCTGTCATTTAAAATCCCCAGGTTTTATAGAAATCCTACTTGGAAGATGTCCTGATATCCAGCTTATTCCCTCCTGATTCCAGGAATCTTCTAACTGGGATTTCTGTAAAACCTGGAAATTTGGGGAAAGTTACTGGAATATTGTAAGCCTAGCTCTGCTCTTAAAAGACCAAAGATTCACTGGGTGGTTGAATTCATGCAGAGCACAATGTTATTTTCCACTACAGCAGGAGCTATTTGACTATGGCGGAGGTATACCCAATGAGCTGGAGGTGGTGCTAGAGCATTGCGTGGGTCTAAGAGCCCGCTGGCCGGAACTACTTCCGGACTCCTACCTCGTGTACCGTCTCTACGACCTGCCGCCTCACGCTTCCCCCACAATACCGTGCAGCGTCAACCCACTGTTCAACGACACGGTCAGCTACCCTCTGGCCGTGACCACTGACGTTCTGGAGTACCTAAGAGGGGGTAGTCTCTGGGTCTATGTGTTCGATGACAATGATGATCAGACTCCACCTGCTTACCTGGCCAAGACACCCATCCCACTCCGCCCGCTGGCAGCAGGACGACCTATCAGAGGTGAGAAAATGACAGTTGTCATCAACCGTAATCCTACCCTATCTATCACCAATTCTGTAGAGCTACAGGGTGCCCTTGATTTGATCCGTCATGGAACCTTAGTGCTGAGCTGGAGTAAAACCCTACAAACCCTTAAACTCATCACATTGTTAAAGACAAAATAGATCATATTGATTCATAGAAATAAAAAGTATGTCTCACCTTCATGCTCTGACCTCTCAGGTGACTCATCCTAAAGGTCTGTGGTTCCCAAACTGTGCCCCCCCCCTAGTTCCCAAACGCCCCCCCCCTATGGAACTCAGTCCGGCTTTCAACTTACTCCTGAAAGTTGTAATCGTTGAATGCACAAGGTGCCATTTTAAAACTAGGTAGTGAATCAGCAGTTTTGCTCTTGTCATGTCAGTCATTGCAGACCTTAGAGAGCTATCTACAGTGAGGGGAAAAAATCAGTTTATAACATTTTTGACATGCGTTTTTCTGGATTTTTTTGTTGTTTTCTGTCTCTCACTGTTCAAATAAACCTACCATTAAAATTATAGACTGATAATTTCTTTGTCAGTGGACAAATGTACAAAACCGGCAGGGGATCAAATACTTTTTGCACCTCACTGTATAACTAGTCAGAAATGTCCAGATCAACTAGCCCATGTCAGCTAACATTTTTTTTAGCTAGGTTTTTTTGCCAAATGATTGTGCTGTAATGTTTGAGTGACTCAAATATCACATGAACACACATAAGAGATGGCAAAATGTGTAGAACTGCAGGAAATTAGCTTTAAATCTGCAAAATTGTCTCTGCACACCATGACAAAATGTGTAGAGTTGAAGGAAATTAGATTTAAAAATGCACCAAAAAAAGTCTCCATCCTATGGCAAAATGTATATAATTGCAGGATATAAGCGTTAAACCTGCAAATGGTTCTCTCCGTCAACAAGAGGGGTGTAAACAGTTTGTGTCATGAAGCTGATCCTAGATCTGTACCTACGGGAAACTTGGTCGCTCTCCGAAGCCATGCTTCCTGCTATACCTCACTTCCATCTGTACCTTGCTTCCTTCCTTCCTTCCTCCCTTCTTTAATTTCTTCCTTACTCTCAGGTGACTATGTTCTGAGGGACACGGGTGGCGGTCCGCGGGGGATGGTCCGTGTGTTCATACGATGGATTTACCCCTTCCAACCACCAGAGGGCAACACCCAAAGACACAAGGAGATGGACAGGATGGAGAGGGCGATGGAGAGGAGGAGCGAGAGAGCAGAGGAACTGCCGAGGCCTATTGCCAAGCCTAGGGTGAAGGTATGGTTCACATTTAATTTTTACATAGACTGGTCACATTAATTGTTAGCATCTCCTTGCTCTTGCAACCTTTTTCTACCTCTCGTTATATTCTCCTTATTTCAGTCAAAAGCTGTTGAGCCCAGAGTGGACAGACCTGCTGCACAAAAAGAGACCAGCATTCCGGTATGGAACACACTTGCACACAAACAACCAACCATTATCATCTGAATATGCAACAAAGTATTTGCTCTATTATGAGATTTGAAAAACTCAGAGATACTGAGTTATCACTCTCTGTACCTGTTAGCCCAAGCCCCGTCCTCCACCAATCAAGCTGCGATTACCCCAACCCGACGCCCAATCAGAGCGAGCCACACCTGTGACATCCCCGGAACCTAGTGTCGCCACACCCCTCCAGTCTCCAGCGAGAAAACGTGCCACGCCTCTTAGATCACCTGCCACACTCCTTATGACACCTGGGACGAGTCAAGCCATGCCCTCCCAGTCGCCCACCAGGAAGCAGGCGACCCCTCTGAGGCTACCTGAGGTCAGAGGTCAGAGTTTGCCTGTGTCAGAGTTGACCCAATCTCGACCAGACTCAGCTCGTTCCTCCAGGAGTTCCGCCAGCGATGAAAAGAGTTATTTTAAGGTGAGTGGATATAGATAGTATAGCAAAAATTTGAATGCAGACAATGGCCATAAGCAATGCTAACATGTAGGAAAGACAATTGGGCTCCCGAGTGGCGTAGTGGTCTAAGGCACTGCATCTCAGTGCTAGAGGCGTCACTACAGACACCCTGGTTCGAATCCAGGCTGTATCACAACCAGCCGTGATTGGGAGTGCCAAAGAGCGGCGCGCAATTGGCCTAGCGTTGTCCGGTTTTGGCCGTCGTCGTAAATAAGAATTTGTTCTTAACTGACTTGTCTAGTTAAATAAAGGTTAAAAAAAATATATATATATAATTTTTTTAAGTAAAAAAATAATAACAAATTATAGGGAATAATTGCAAAAGCAGGATCACATTTAAAAGGTTTGTATATGACTAAAAGGACAGCAAGGAATAGAGAAACAGTATAATGATTTGATCATCATACATTAAGAGTGAACGTTTGACATCTTTATCTCTTCCTCCCTCTCAGAACATCCCCTCACTGGAACAGGTGTCTATGGAAGAGGAGGAGGAGGAGCAGGAGGGAAAAAGTGACAAAGGTGATCATTCATTACAGTGCTATCTGTATCCTATTTAAGAACAATAAAGTACTCTTGTCCTGGAGTTGAATAAGAATATCCTGATGTCATGAACAGTCATTGGTTCTACTTCCCTCTGTAGCCCAAGTGGATAGTGAGGTCATGGAATCCAGAGAATCAAGGACCTCCAACCGTAGTGATGTCATCATTATTCCTCCATCTTCAAGGAGAATCAGAAAGGTAAGAATCAATCAATCAATGTATCAATCGATTGGGTCTGGTGACCAACTGATTGATTAAGGTGAGAATGAGAAAAATAGAAAATAGACATCTTACATTTTTCTCAAATTTCCTTTAAATCTTTATTTCTGTGTTTCAGGGAGACAAGTTGAGAGTGGAGATTCTCTCTCTCTCTTTTGAGCCCACCTCCCGAGTGGCTCTCGATGAGTCAGTGCAGCGCGTCTATGTGGAGTACCGCCTCCTGGGAGTTCCCATGGAAACCACAGAGACACCCATGTCCCTCCGTAAACCATTGGACGGGGAGGAGATACATTACAACTTCACACGAGGTGTGTCTGTGTGTGTTTGGACGGGTGTAGGTGTTGATGCTCAAATTCCCTGTCTCACCATATATTCTATATTTCCCTCATTCTCCCAGTCATCTATGTGGACAGCTCTGAGGCAGCCCCACTAAGACAGTACCTGTACACCATGCTGGAGGGAACTGACCCAAACCAGGGCAGGTGAGTGAGTGAGTGAGTGAGTGAGTGAGTGAGTGAGTGAGTGAGTGAGTGAGTGAGTGATAGAGTGAGTGATAGAGTGAGTGATAGGGTGAGTGATAGAGTGAGTGATAGAGTGAGTGATGGTATCATGGTAATGGTATCATACACATGTGTGTTTGATACCGTTCCATTCATTCCTTTACAGCCATTACTATGACCCCATCCCCAATTTAAAGTGCCACCAGCCATCACTGGATGATACCCATGAATGTGTATGTGCCATTTTCAATAGAGTCAATACATGCTATAATGTGTGTCTACCCAGGTTGAAGTTCACAGTGGTCAACGAGCCAATGGATGATGATGGTGACGATGACGAGGAGTGTACCGACGTTGGCCACGCTTTCCTGGACTTACAGGAACTGCTGCTGACAGGAAATGACATCACCGAGCGGCAGATCGACAGTGAGATTCTATATTTCTATTGTTGTAAATATTTCTGTGACATATTCTAGAATTTTTCCTCCCTTATGCACTGCATTTCTTACTCTACTCACCCCTCTATCTCTACCACTCCTCTTTCTCTTCCTCTCTCCTTCTCTCCATCTTCCCCTCTCTCTCGCTCTCTCTCTTTCCCTAAATAGTTGTCAGTGTGGATGTAGAGAAAGAGGTGATGGGGAAACTCAAAGTCTCTCTGGAAGCAGCAAAGACTTTGACTGGGATATACTGGGACTATCGCCAGAAGAGAGATCAAGAGACCAGGAAGGATGAAGAGAATGACGAGAAGGAGGAAGATAAGGAAGAGAAGGAAACATTGAAGAAAGAAGATGAAATACAAGTGATAGATTATGACATTGATGATGATGACAGTGACTTTTACTAAAAGTGGAAATCTGAAAAGGATATCATGAAACAGATAGGAATTGTGGTCCCTGAAATAAAGGATATTGAATAACAGTAAACGTCTGACCTTGTTTAATAAAACATATTACTGTCTGATCAAGTTATTATTTTTTGGTGTGTAAACTAACCAAATAAACACTGTATAAATAATATTTGTAGAACCTTGTAGAAATGGAGATCAAACTGCATCTAAAAAAATAGCTGCTTGTTTGTTTGATCAATGAGTCCTATGGCAATGATACTGTTTATCATCTCGTTATCATCAGTGACTTTAATTTACTACAATCTGCAGGACAAATTTGGTCATTACGACCGATGAGCGCTCTTTACGACCTGTCATAATTAACACGACGCGGGCTCCGCCAAATTCAAATTCACACATCAAATTTCACGCGGTGAATGGTTTGCAGATGGAAGTCATCGGACACAAAGATTAGCCACATTTCGATGCCTTTTCGATTTAAAATTATTACAGTATTTTATCAAACCATTGAGAACTTATTGTCTAACGTTCGTCTAATGCTAATTAAAAATAAATTTATTGTTGATGGATTTCTCGCAATGCAGGTGGAATTGGACTTCTCATTCCCTATCTTGCTAGCTAGCTACTACTGGCTAGCAATACAGGTGCAAATTGGTGTTGCAATTAATTAGCATGCGAATGACTAGTCATATTTTCAATACAATCAAAGACGAGGATTGTTGTGGCGAAAGAATCACGTACAAAAACTGCATATTTAACCAAACCGTTCTGGAAAATCAAGTTGCCAGCAATCGGCATAATTTTTTTCTCCAAAAACTGAAAAAACGGGTTTGCTAACGTTACTAACTAACTGTAGTAGCAGCCAACTAATAATTGGATCATTTGGACAATAACTCGATTATTCAGACCAGGGGCATCCTGGTTAAGACAGGTTTGACTTCAACCACCTGCTTACATTTATTAATGGTAATAGCTAAATCAAGATAATTCAAGTTCAACCAAACATGGTAAGTATGGTGACCTGGTTGATAGCTCTGGTCCAGTGCGTTAGTGTCCGTTCCTTCACTATATGAACGGACACTAACGCCTTGAACCAGAGCTAACCTGAGACATTATCAAGTAGTTAACATCATTGTTAATAAGTCTGAAAGAGTTGCCAGATAGCCTTTTGGCCTGCCTAGCAATGCATGTTAGCTTTATGTGGAATCTGCAACAATTGGACCCCATGCATTGGTGACTATTGAAGTGAGTAGGCTACTTCCCAGCAATGTCTATGACACCACTAACTAGACTGCTCAAAAAAATAAATGGAACACTAAAATAACACATCCTAGATCTGAATGAATGAAATATTCTTATTAAATACTTTTTTCTTTACATAGTTGAATGTGCTGACAACAAAATAACACAAATTATCAATGGAAATCAAATTTATCAACCCATGGAGGTCTGGGTTTGGAGTCACACTCAAAATTAAAGTGGAAAACCACACTACAGGCTGATCCAACGTTGATGTAATGTCCTTAAAACAAGTCAAAATGAGGCTCAGTAGTGTGTGGCTTCCACGTGCCTGTATGACCTCCCTACAACGCCTGGGCATGCTCCTGATGAGGTGGCGGATGGTCTCCTGAGGGATCTCCTCCCAGACCTGGACTAAAGCATCCGCCAACTCCTGGACAGTCTGTGGTGCAACGTGGTGTTGGTGGATGGAGCGAGACATGATGTCCCAGATGTGCTCAATTGGATTCAGGTCTGGGGAACGGGCGGGCCAGTCCATAGCATCAATGCCTTCCTCTTGCAGGAACTGCTGACACACTCCAGCCACATGAGGTCTTGCATTAGGAGGAACCCAGGGCCAACCGCACCAGCATATGGTCTCACAAGGGGTCTGAGGATCTCATCTCGGTACCTAATGGCAGTCAGGCTACTTCTGGCGAGCACATGGAGGGCTGTGCGGCCCCCCAAAGAAATGCCACCCCACACCATGACTGACCCACCGCCACACCGGTCATGCTGGAGGATGTTGCAGGCAGCAGAACGTTCTCCACGGCGTCTCCAGACTCTGTCACGTCTGTCACATGTGCTCAGTGTGAACCTGCTTTCATCTGTGAAGATCACAGGGCGCCAGTTGCGAATTTGCCAATCTTGGTGTTCTCTTGCAAATGCCAAACGTTCTGTACGGTGTTGGGCTGTAAGCACAACCTCCACCTGTGGACGTCGGGCCCTCATACCACCCTCATGGAGTCTGTTTCTGACCGTTTGAGCAGACACATGCACATTTGTGGCCTGCTGGAGGTCATTATGCAGGGCTCTGGCAGTGCTCCACCTGCTCCTCCTTGCACAAAGGCGGAGGTAGCGGTCCTGCTGCTGGGTTGTTGCCCTCCTACAGCCTCCTCCACGTCTCCTGATGTACTGGCCTGTCTCCTGGTAGCGCCTCCATGCTCTGGACACTACGCTGACAGACACAGCAAACCTTCTTGCCACAGCTCGCATTGATGTGCCATCCTGGATGAGCTGCACTACCTGAGCCACTTATGTGGGTTGTAGACTCCGTCTCATACTACCACTAGAGTGAAAGCACCGCCAGCATTCAAAAGTGACCAAAACATCAGCCAGGAAGCATAGGAACTGAGAAGTGGTCTGTGGTCACCACCTGCAGAACCACTCCTTTATTGGGGGTGTCTTGCTAATTGCCTATAATTTCCACCTTTTGTCTATTCCATTTGCACAACAGCATGTGAAATTTATTGTCAACCAGTGTTTCTTCCTAAGTGGACAGTTTGATTTCACAGAAGTGTGATTGACTTGGAGATACATTGTGTTGTTTAAGTGTTCCCTTTATTTTTTTGAGCAGTGTATATAATTGCTACTCTGAAACTCTGTTATCCAATCAGTGCTCACACTATTTTAAATCAACGTCTGATAGGCACTCCTATAAATATTGGGAACCTAATCTCTACTTTAATGAACAGAGGGAGAACATGAAGCCTGTGAGCCAGCAGCAAGCCAGCCAGCTCTTACACAACAAGTTTGTTGTTGTCCTGGGGGACTCGAGTAAGTGTACAAACCAATGTATGTCAGTGGTTCAGTCTTTCGTGTCTCCAGGCCCAAGAAGCCCTAGCCCAGGGGTATCAAATCATACCCAACGAGGTCTGGATACTGCTGTTTTTTTGTTCAACCTGTTAATGAGTTGCACCCACCTAGTGTCCCAGGCCTAAATCATTGCCTGATTAGAGGGAAACAAATAAATACTAACATGCAAAGCAGTAGAACTGGCTTCCCGGTGTCCAGGTTTGAATTTGAGTGCTCGCCTGTGGTTATCAAATTGAATGTACAGTGCACCCCTTGGATGACAAATTGCCAACTGAACTTACGTTGTCAGTCAATGTCCATAATTTGTGTTCTCCACAGTTCAGCGCTCAGTGTATAAGGACATTGTGCTTCTGCTGCAAAAGGACAAATATCTCAGCTTGGGTCAGCTCAAGACTAAGGTAAACCTTGACTCACAGATTTTGGAAGGTGAAAGTGAGATATCCCATGCAACATTTCTAGAAAGACATTTGATCTATAGATTAAGTCTGGGTGATATATTGTCTTTTAAGGTATACCGGTATGGACTTTTACAATACTGTCTATAAAGGTATTATCATACAGTGCTAAATAAATGAACACTTCACTGTCAGTTTTGTCATAGTTTGGTTGAGTATAAAAAAAGACATTTGATTGAAGAAAGCACATTAAACCCACTTAGAATTCATTAGTTTCCATCCTAGGGTCATGCACTACTCATAAAATAGATACCTTGTATTATTCAGAAACATAAAATACTATCATAATGCCATACTGTAAAAAAATAAGAAAAACGTTGATATGATATTTTGACCATTGTCCAACCCTACTGTAGATACATTCTATCTCTCTATTGTAATATTTTTTTGCAGCTTTGCTTTCAATGTGTCCTTAAAAAAAAAACATCCATGATTGATTTAATAATACCAGGACTAAAGTGGCTTCTAGCTTCTTCCACCACCCCACCCTCTGCCCCCCTCCCAATCTACCCCCTCTCTCCCTCATCACCAGGGAGAGATGAGCTTCGAGCAAGACATCCTGGTGGAGGGCGGAAGGCTGGGTCAAATGACCAATGGGACGGAATACCGTGAGGTGTGTCACTGGGATGAGAAAAGGGAGAAAGACAGTGATTCTTTAGGAAGTATACCTGCACTGGGAATGAATGGCCCTAGATGACACAATTATAACTCTTGGCTTTCATGTGCACTTCCTGATCTCTTATGACATCTGTCTTTTCCTTTATTTCATCCTAAGGTGCGTCAGTTCCGCTCAGACCACCACCTGGTGCGGTTCTACTTCCTGACGAGGATCTACTCGCGCTACATGCAGAGCATCCTGAGGGACTTCGAAGACGGTCTCAAACCAGACGTCGTCATCGTTAACTCCTGTCTCTGGGACGTCTCCAGGTGACCAGTCTGTTAAGGACGTCTGCAGGTTTTACGCACGCTTTTATTTGTTTTTCATCGAGCATTCATGATACCTACTAGGTCTGTTTGATAGTGTTGACATTGTTAATCTTCGCAATCTGTAAAGTCCAACAAGAAAAGGTGGCAATGAACTAAAAGACAAGACGAGGACGGTCTGCTTATGGATAATTCCTGTTATCCTTTCATGTCTTCAAATCCGAAATAAGTTTATGTTGTCATATTGCTGAAAACAAAAAAAGCACTCATTATACAAGTAGATAATGATGAGCGAAGATAAATAATCGGTTCCAAAGTAGATAATGATGAGCGAAGATAAAGAATCGGTTCCATTTCTCATTACTGGTGATGCGGGTGGGGCTAAATCTCTAGTCCTGTATCATTGGTCAAACGCATATCCTTTCTAAACCAAGCCTTCAAAATACGAGTTTGGTGTGTTGTGCGACAAATCTTTGTTTTAGTTGCAGATGCCAATGCTGAATAAACCAATAAGCCATTAGAGACTGAATGGTTTTATTGGTTCTGTAGGGATGTGTAATGGACTCTAGTTTTCTTCTTATGGTAAAGTGTTTTATAAATTTTTCTTTTGTGGCGGTTGACTTTGCATTGCCTCCTTGAGGACTGGCTGCTGCAGTCATAGCTTTAGGCTATTGCATTCAGAAGGTATTCAGACCCTTGAATTTTTCCACATTTTGTGACGTTACAGCCTTTAAAAATTGATTTAATCGTTTTTTCCCCCCATCAGTCTACCCCATAATTACAAAAACATGTAATTTTTTAATATCACTTTTACATAAGTATTAAGACCCTTTACTCAGTACTTTGTTGAAGCACCTTTGGCAGCGATTACAGCCTCAAGTCTTCTTGGGTATGACGCTACAAGCTTGGCATACCTGTATTTGGGGAGTTTTTCCCATTTTTCTCTGCAGATCCTCAAGCTCTGTCAGATTGGATGGGGAGTGTCGCTGCACAGCTATTTTCAGGTCTCTCCAGAGATGTTCGATCGGGTTCAAGTCCGGGCTCTGGATGGGCTGCTCAAGGACATTCAGAGACTTGTCCCGAAGCCACTCCTGCGTTGTCTGGGCTGTGTGCTTAGGGTCGTTGTCCTGTTGGAAGGTGAACCTTCACCCGCGTCTGAGGTCCTGAGCGCTCTGGGACAGATCTCTCTGTCCTTTGCCCTGTTAATCTTTCCCTTGATCCTGACTAGTTTCCCAGTCCCTGCTGCTGAAAAAATCCCCACATCATGATGCTGCCATCACCATGCTTCACTTTAGGGATGGTGCCAGGTTTCATCCAGACATGACGCTTGGCATTCAGGCCAAAGAGTTTTTCATCAGACCAGAGAATCTTGTTTCTCATGGTCTGAGAGTCCTTTAGGTGCAAACTCCAAGTGGGCTGTCATGTCTTTTACTGAGGAGTGGCTTCCGTCTGGCCACTCTACCACAAAGGCCTGATTGATGGAGTGCTGCAGAGATGGGAGAATCTTTCCAGAAGGACAACCATCTCCAGTGACAATCGGGTTCTTGGTTACCTCCCTGACCAACGCCTTTCTCCCCCGATTGCTCAGTTTGGCCGGGCGGCCAGCTCTAGGAAGAGTCTTGATGGTTCCAAACTTCTTCCATTTAAGAATGATGGAGGCCACTGTTCTTGGAGACCTTCAATGCTGCTGAAATTTGTTGGTACCCTTCCCCAGATCTGTGCCTCGACACAATCCTGTCTCAGCGCTCTACGGACAATTCCTTCGCCCTCATGACTTGGTTTTTGCTCTGACATGCACCTTTCCAAATCATGTCCAATCAATTGAATTAACCACAGGTGGACTCCAAGTTGTAGAAATATCAAGGATGATCAATGGAAACAGGATACACGTGAGCTCAATTTCGAGTCTCATAGCAAAGGGTCTGAATGCTTATGTAAATAAGATATTTTCTTTTCTTTTTTTATACATTTGCTGTTTGCTTTGTCATTATGGGGTATTACGTGTGGATTGGGGGGGGGGGGGGGAATGTTTAATACATTTCAGAATAAGGCTGTAATGTAACAAAATGTGGGGGAAATCAAGGGGTCTGAATACTTTCTGAATGCACTGTATATATTACGCTAAGGATTCTTAGCTGCTGGGCGGAAAACCTATGCCAATCTTATGACGATTTTCTTCATTTTAGGCTCAAAAGAAGTGTCCCCCTCTTACATCCAGTAGGCCACTTTTATATTTCGCTGTATTTTGTTGTATCTGCCTGGTTTTTGTGCTTTGGAACGGCACGGTAGAACCGCCCTATATAACGGAGCCAAAGCCAGTCTCAAAGTCATTCATAGTATTACCTAGCCTATCGATCACAATGTCCAGAAGATGCAGAAAAACCACCAGCCGCCCTGTACGCAGGCGCCGCTGTCCCATGGTGTCCATTCCAGGCATTGCAGGAGCAAAGGTCGCGGAGGCGTTAGACAGTCCGGGTAACCTACGTGCTCTAACCGTCCCCTTACAGGTTTCCCTCCCAAACCGACCCCTAGTGTAGTTAGTCTGCTTAAATAAAAGATGGGCTTTTAATTAATGCTATTATGACGTTGACTTTTTTATTGTTAGATTTTTTTTTTTTTTTTTTTAAGTAGTAAAAATATCTAAAGTTTATCATGTAGGCCTGAGTTCATGAACCATTGTAGAGGTAAATCATTATTATCAAATCTAACTTTATTTGTCACATGCACCGAATACAGCAAGTGTAGACCTTAACGTGAAATGCTTACTTACAAGCCCTTAACCAACAGTGCGGTTCAAGGAAGAGTTAAGAAAATGTTTACCAAATAAGCTAAAGTAAAAAATGAGTAACACAATAAAATAACAATAACGAGGCTATATACAGGGGTACCGGTAGCGAGTCAATGTGAGGGGGTACAGGTTAGTCGAGGTAATTTGTACATGGCAGTAGGGGTGAAGTGACTATGCATAGATGATGAACAGTGAGTAGCAGCAGTGTACAAAACAAATGGGTTGGCAGGGGTGTGTCGTCAATGTAAATAGTCTTATGGCTTGGGGGTAGAAGCTGTTAACGAGCCTTTTGGTCCTAGACTTGGCGCTCCGGGTACCGCTTGCCGTGCGGTAGCAGAGAAAACGGTCTATAACTTGGGTGATTGGACACCACCTAGTATATAGGTCCTGGATGGCAAGAAGCTTGGCCCCAGGGATGTACTGGGCCGAACGCACTGTCCACTAGCGCCTTATGGTCAGATGCTGAGCAGTTGCCATACCAGACGGTGATGCAACCAGTCAGGATGCTCTCGATGGTGCAGCTGTAGAACTTTTTGAGGATCTGGGGACCCATGCAAAATCTTTTCAGTCTCCTGAGGGGGAAAAGGTTTTGTCGTGCCCTCTTAACGACGGTCTTTGTGTGTTTGGACCATGATAGTTCGTTGGTGATGTGGACACCAAGGAACTTAACTCTCGACCCGCTCCACTACAGCTCTGTTGATGTGAATGGGAATGTGTTCAGCTCACCTTTTCATGTAGTCCACGATCAACTCCTTTGTTTTGCTCACATTGAGGGAGAGGTTGTTGTCCTGACACCACACTGCCAGGTCTCTGACCTCCTTATAGGCTGTCTCATCGTTTTCGGTGATCAGGCCTACCAGTGTTGTCATCGGCAAACTTAATGATGGTGTTGGAGTCGTGTTTGGCCACGCAGTCGTGGGTTAACAGGGAGTACAGGAGGGGACTAAGTACACACCCTTGAGGGGACCCAGTGTTGAGGATCAGCGTGGCAGACGTGTTGTTGCCTACCCTTACCACCTGGGGGCGGCCCGTCAGGAAGGCCAGGATCCAGTTGCAGAGGGAGGTGTTTAGTCCCAGAGTCCTTAACTTAGTGATGAGCCTTGTGGGCACGCTGAGCTGTAGTCAGTGAACAGCATT
This sequence comes from Salvelinus fontinalis, assembly GCF_029448725.1. NCBI lineage: Eukaryota > Metazoa > Chordata > Actinopteri > Salmoniformes > Salmonidae > Salvelinus > Salvelinus fontinalis. Next base: position 32,495,593 of record NC_074675.1, read on the forward strand.
CTCATAGGTGTTCCTTTCGTCCAGATGGGAAAGGGCAGTGTGGAGTGCAATAGAGATTGTGGATCTGTTGGGGCGGTATGCAAATTGGATTGGGTCTGGGTATCCGGGAGGATGCTGTTGATATGAGCCATGACCAGCCTTTCAAAGCACTTCATGGCTACCGCCGTGAGTGCTATGGGGCGGTAATCGTTTAGGGAGGTTACCTTCGCTTCCTTGGGCACAGGGACAATGGTGGTCTGCTTGAAATGTAGGAATTACAGACTCGGTCAGGGAGAGGTTGTAAATGTTAGTGAAGACACTTGCCAGTTGGCCCGCGCATGCTTTGAGTACACGTCCTGGTAATCCGTGTGGCCCCGCGACTTTGTGAATGTTGACCTGTTAAAGGTCTTGCTCACATTGGCTACCGAGAGCGTTATCACACAGTCGTCCAGAACAGCTGGTACTCGCATGCTTCAGTGTTGCTTACCTCGAAGCGAGCGTAAAAGGCATTTGGCTTGTCTGGAAGGCTCGCGTCTGGGTTTCCCTTTGTAGCCCGTAATAGTTTTCGAGCCCTGCCACATCCGACGAGCATCAGAGTCAGTGGTAGTAGGATTCAATCTTAATCCTCTATTGATGCTTTGCTTGTTCATCTGAGGGCATAGTGGGATTTCTTATGTGTCCGGATTAGTGTCCCGCTCCTTGAAAGCGGCAGCTCTAGCCTTTAGCTCTGTTAGTTTCTAATTATAAGAGTAAGAACTTGACGGACACCTTGAAAGCTTAAACTAGTGATGCACCGATATTACATTTTTTGTCCGATACCGAAATCCAACATTTTCCTTGCCCAAAAAAACGATACTGATAACCGCTATTAAAATGTTTAGTGGCCTTTTAAGCATTCTAGTGCAGTTAACTATTTAACACACACACGGGCACAGCGGTCTAAGGCACTGCATCTCGGTGCAAGAACCTGTATCACATCTGGCCATGATTGGGAGTCCCATAGGGCGGCGCACAATTGGCCCAGCGTTGTCCGGGCTGTCATTGTAAAACTGACTTGCCTAGTTAAATGAAGGTTATACCCACAGACACACACACACCACACTGACCAAAAAGTTATTTTGTTGGCATTTACTTTTTACATTACCAGTAAAACAATCAAAACCTATTTCTTTCACTTACTTGCTGTGCTGTTTCGTTGTTCAGTCGTTTCATTCTCAACCAGGATTTCTATTGAACGCCATTTGTTTTTGCGTGTCAAAGATACTGGTCAAATACCACTATTTGACCAATCAGGACCTCAGGACCTGACCTGTCACAATAATTTAACACGTTCGTAAATGATTTACGTAGTTATTACACATTCCCTCCTATTTAATATGTCATGACGATTCATCGATACATATGCTATGCTGGTAAAGTTGTCTCGGGCACCTGCAGTGCTCGTCATTAAAAACAAACGCTAGCTAGCTTATAGATGCAAACAATATTCTTGTCCCAAAAACAGCAAAATTACATCTGTTTCAGTAGCTATAGTTAGCTATATAGCTAGGTGTCATCTAAAATAACCCTAATTTATAAGACAGTTATTTGATTAATGGTGGTCGGGCCCATCTATGTGAAGCTAGCCACAATAAGGATTAGCCACAATTGTGGACTTTGCGGTTAGACTTCATAATCAAAGTTTGGCAAAATTTTATTTGTATTTATTTGCATCACTGTCAATGACATACTTTTATTTTGAAGGCAAACTTCAAATTCCACTTTTTTGCCTAATCCTTGTTGTGGCTAGCTTCACAACACATTACTCGTTCCGGTCGAGCTCACTAGCCAGATGAGTTCAATTTCACCAGGCGAACAAGTGGCAAACTAGCTAATAGTTACTCACAAGGATTCCTAAATCATTGCTAAGAATAATGAAAATGACTGCAGGTTGTATTGGTGCTTGCTAGGTAACAAGCTAAAACTAGCTATCCCAGAAGTTCCGGTATTGTAAACACATCATTCGTGGTCTTTGTTTGCTTGTTTGCAGACTTTTTTGTACAGTTTTGACAGTGCTACTGTATCTTTCTTGACACGCAAAGACCCAAACGGCGTTCCATAGTATGTTTGTATGTTGTGAAGCTAATTGCAATGACGCTATTACTGTGTAACACTGGTAGGGCAACATCTGAAAAATAGCACACTTGGTAGTGTGTACCGGTGCTCGACCAGTCGGCAAAAGCCAACATCCACGACAGAGAACGGTTGATTGTCAAGGGCAATGAATTCCATTATTTTGGCTTTAATGGATTTCACCTTTGAATTGTCTCGCTGAAATTTTCTTACACTTTCAAGTGATTGCTCGACTTGTTGACTGCTCGATCCACACAGCAGTCATTGTGTGGGCTAGGTTAGGAATGCTGTGTTGCCACGTAAAATGTTGCGCTCCACGTGCGTCATTACGCCATGTACCTACGTTATATAGGTATGCACGGTAGCTTTGACATCAGTTTTTAACATCGGCGTTAAACTTGAAATCTGGCCGATACCGATGTTGGCATTTTGAGCTAATATAGTCTGATTCCGATATGTTCACCCCTATATTGTGCATCCCTAGCTTAAACCAAGTTTATTCTTCCCAGAGGGTCAATACAGCTGCATCAGACAGACATGGTTCCACCCGTGGTAGTATACATACCCCAGTTTGGGTGGAGTTTCCTCCTTATTGCTAAACATTGCATCTTTATTGCTTGGCAGAAAACTAAGTGATACGGGCAATAAACGGTTGCCTTTCCCTTAACGTGACATGAACTGACCTTGACCCCCTTATCCACGGCTCTTTCCCCTTATCAGTACTGCCACGTGACCGTTTTCCCTGCACTCAGCCCATTCCAAGCTTAATTGCTCCCACCATAACCCTTCTTCCTACAGATAACCATTAACTTCTGGTGTAGACCTTCGGCTATGGCACCCCTCATGTCTCTATTATAACTAATGATTAATAATGGTTAAAGCTCCGAAATTCAAACCCATCAGCTCGATGCAGATTTTGCCTGTAATCCATGGCTTCTGGTTGGGATATGTACGTACGGTCACTGTGGGGACGACAACGTCGATGCACTTATTGATGAAGCCAGTGACTGAGGTGGTATATATAATTTATAACAGTTAAAACGGCCAAGAAGTAGCCTATTCTAATGGAGGCCAATTCATTTTCTAGAGTACAGACCCAATTAAAACATTGACACATTAAATGATTGTTTCTGTAGGTCCTATAAGCAAACCAAAAATAAATGGGCACATTTGAAAACAGGCATAGAGCCACGTGGACCATGAGACCAAATCTTTCCCCAAAATTGCTTTTCTGGCCATCCCTTCCCATTTTCAACTCCCCATTCACAGCTTTTATCTTACTGAACTGCACATGTTAATGCCACTGAATAGTGGCTACAATGCACAATAAGCCCGACATCACAAGCCATAACGGCTACTCAGCGAAAGCAAACGCAGGACGAAAGTGGTCAAAACTACACAATGCATTGAAATAAAAGGCATAAATCAAAGGATTGGTTACACTAATCAAGGGAGCGAAGAAACTCGACTGAACAAATGGCGAAATCAGGAAGTAGGCCTAGACTACAAAGGAAAACTCCACGTTTTTAAAGGGAGCCGAGGCCACGCCTGGCCTTATTCAGCACAGCTTAATGGACAGCGCTTCTCCTGCATCTCCACTCTTTGTCACTGGTACGCCTATGGCGGAGCTCTGTGGTGGTGAAATGGACAACTCCTCTGTTCAGTTGGCAATAGATACTGTATATCCCCTATTGGGGAATTTTTTACAGGTTATAGGCTTTGTCCTTTTTGCCTCAGTGGATTAACGTGAACTTTTTCTGACCAAAAAGTTGACACAATTGAGTGGCTGCAAGTGGAAAGTATTTGGCCCACTAACCGAAATGGAATAGAATGCTTAAAACCTTGGTATTATATCTATGGCTAAAAACGCATAACCACCTTTAGGGTCATACACTGTAGCCTGAGCTTGCCAAATCATGATCCTTTGCTTTCACAACAAACGCTCAACTCTAATTTTGAAAGCTATGTTGAACAGGATATGCATATGGAAAATGAGATGGGACTACAGATATAGCCCCACCCACATAACAAGTGATGAGAAAAATAACCAATTCCTTATTTTCTCATTATATTATTTTGAAAAACAGTGCCTTTTAATTTTTGGCCGTTTTTAGGCTAGTTCCAACTAAAAACTTGTTTTTTGATATTATGGATTTAAAGAAATGAAAATGTGAACAAATGTATCGTACTTGGAAATATAATCAAATTTTGAATTATGTGGAAAAGCATTTAGCATCTGACAATTTTGGGCTTAAAAATGGGCTAATATTTTTTTCTTTTTTGGGCCGATGACATAAGCACATTTTCACTTATTACATTTTGTTTAATTATTGGAGTGGCTCGCAACGCGAGTGAAGTGGATACGTAGGGACCTTTTCATTTCGCCTGTAAGAACAAGTTCTCCAGTCTGACTAGTCTTCGCTGTCACTGCCATAGAGGAAAAACAGATCACAGTGACAGTCATGCTTGCGCCTTAATGTCACTGAAAACCGCAAGTTTCTAGCCCAAACCCCATTCTACTGCGAATTGGCGCATATGTTATATAATTTTATAAACCATGTCGCAGGCTGTTTTAAATTACTCGGTCTGTGAGGTTTGATAACACACAACCATGTTTAGTCATGTTGCCTGGCTTGCTAGCTAACATGGTACCCCTTGGCGATGCACACATTTGGATGGCAAAGGGATAGTTAGCCTACTCATGGTAGTGCTTCAAAAGTAGGAAGCGTATGCCTAATCAATGCATTTTTAAGCTATATCTGAATCCAAAATCCGTATTTTTCTGGTGTTCCTTATTCTGTTTGGAGCCTAACTTTTGGGAGCAGTGTGTGTGTGAGAGAAAATGGATGTGTGTGAGAGGGAGAGTGTGTAGGCTGTGTGTAAAGTATAGGCTAAAGATGTGGGGTCCCCCCCTTCCTTAATGAAAAGGCAGATCATTATGCGTTTATATTCCTTACTACATTCTTCCTGCCCACATGTAGGCCTTTGGATATGAGCAAATCAGCTATTTTCTGCAATAGCCTTTTCTATTATACAGTAAAAAGTGCAGTGTTTCCCCTATATTAATTTAGCAGCGGCATACCACTGCTGCAAAATAAACCCTTTTTCAGGACCCTGTCTTTCAAAGATCATTCGTAAAAATCCAAATAACTTCACTGTAAATGGTTTAAACACTGTTTCTCATGCTTCTTCAATGAACCATAAACAATTAATGAACATGCACCTGTGGAACAGTCGTTAAGACACTAACAGCTTACAGACGGTAGGCAATTAAGGTCACAGTTATGAAAACTTAGAACACTAAAGAGGCCTTTCTACTGACTCTTAAAAACACCAAAAGAAAGACACCAAGGGTCTCTGCTCATCTGCGTGAACGTGCCTTAGTCATGCTGCAAGGAGGCATGAGGACAGGGCAATAAATTGCTATGTCCGTACTGTGAGATGCCTAAGACAGCGCTACAGAGAGACAGAACGGACAGCTGATCGTCCTGGCAGTGGCAGATCACGTGTAACAACACCTGCACAGGATCGGTACATCTGAACATCACACCTGCGGGACAGGTACAGGATGGCAACAACAACTGCCGAGTTATCCCAGGAACGCACAATCCCTCCATCAGTGCTCAGATTGCCCGCAATAGGCTGAGAGGGGCTGGACTGAGGACTTGTAGGCCTGTTGTAAGGCAGGTCCTCACCAGACATCACCGGCAACAACCTCGCCTATGGGCACAAACCCACTGTCGCTGGACCAGACAGGACTGGCAAAAAGTGCTCATCGCTGACGAGTCGCGGTTTTGTCTCACCAGGGGTGATGGTCGGATTCGCGTTTATCGTCGAAGGAATGAGCGTTACACTGAGGCCTGTACTCTGGAGCGGGATCGATTTGGAGGTGGAGGGTCCGTCATGGTCTGGGGTGGTGTGTCACAGCACCATCGGACTGAGCTTGTTGTCATTGCAGGGAATGTCGACGCTGTGTGTTACAGGGAAGACCTCCTCCTCCCTCATGTGGTACCCTTCCTGCAGGCTCATCCTGACATGACCCTCCAGCATGACAATGCCACCAGCCATACTGCTCGTTCTGTGCGTGATTTCCTGCAAGACAGAAATGCCAGTGTTCTGCCATGGCCAGCTAAGAGCCCGGATCTCAATCCCATTGAGCACGTCTGGGACCTGTTGGATCGGAGGGTGAGGGCTAGGGCCATTCCCCACAGAAATGTCAGAGAACTTGCAGGTGCCTTGATGGAAAAGTGGGGTAACATCTCACAGTAAGAAATGGCAAATCTGGTGCAGTCCATGAGGATGAGATGCACTGCAGTACTTAATGCAGCTGGTGGCCACACCAAATACTGACTGTTACTTTTGATTTTGACCCCTCCCCCCATGTTCAGGAACACATTATTCAATTTCTGTTAGTCACATGTCTGTGGAACTTGTTCAGTTTATGACTCAGTTGTTGAATCTTGTTATGTTCATACAAATATTTAAACATGTTAAGTTTTCTGAAAATAAACGCAGTTGACAGTGAGGACGTTTCTTTTTTTTGCTGAGTTTGTGTGTGTGTATATATGTATATCTTTATTTATTTTTATGAGTCACTGATGGCATAACAACATGGCAAAATGTGTAGAATTGCAGGAAATTAGCTTTAAAACAGCAACATTTTCTCTGCGGCCAAGAGGGCCTATAAAATCTGCAGTCAGAGACCATTCCATTGTCCACAGCCACTACTACCCCCGCCACTCCCCCATGCCAACTTTGCCGCTGAGTAAAAATATCCTAGGGGAACACTGAACTGTGAAGTTAAATTCAATTTGTTGTATTGTGTAGAGATGTGACTATCAGGGACAAGTTTTTGTGCAGAACGTATCCAAAACGGGAACATGCGTTCTGGGGGGGGCAGGGCTAACCCCTTGGGTATCCCGATACTACTCTGTATTGCGATACTTGGCCTGGTATCACAATCTTGAGCAAAATTATGGTATTGTGACAACTTCATCCTGAAAATAGGTACATTTTCTTGCATTATACAACAAAAAAATTGTTTGTGTCCCTGGGTTTGTCTTGTCACCCAGGTATAACCCTAAATGGCATGTTGAGTACCAGGAGAACCTTCATAAGCTCTTTGACAAGATGAACTCCATCCTGCCTCCTGAATGTCTGGTCATCTGGAACATGACCATGCCCCTGGGGAAGAGGATCGTAGGGGGCTTCTTCGTTCCTGAGGTAGATAGATGACGAGGCCGGGTCGTGTTCAATAGGCACGGATTTGGAATCATCTTGAATTACTACCCAAACTTGAATGCTTATTTTTGGCTTTCCGCTTTAAGAATGTTTGCTCCTATTTAATGTGACCCAGTAATTGCTCAATTATAGTAAACGATGTACAATGCACAATAATGGCTAAAGAACTATTATAGCATCCCCTTTAATTTCTCCCAACCAGATGGAGCACAGGGGCCCAACGCTGTGCTACGACGTGGTCCAGGCCAACTTCTACAGCAGCAAGGTGGCCGACGCCTACGGCCTTGACGTCCTGGACCTCCACTTCCAGTTCCGCTTCTCGCTTGTGCACCGCATGAAGGATGGGGTCCACTGGAACTCTCTGGCCCACCGACGTATCACCGCCTTACTGCTGCAACATGCTGCAGAGGCCTGGGGAGTGGTGCTGCACTGTCCTGCCACTACTGTTGGTTAGTACACACACACACACACTGTAAATACATACACACTGGAACTCTCTAGCTCACTGATGCATCACATCCTTACTGCTGCTGCACAGGTCTGGGGGGTTTGTGCTACACTGTCCTCTCACCACCGTTAGTTAGTAGAACATCACACACATACAGTATAATAAATATACATCACCTGTCTGTTTTTGAATTTGACTGTCAGTTGAAAGACTGGTATTCTTCTCCCTCTAGAGCACATTGATCATTCAGAGCGGCAGCAGCTCAAAGCCCACACAAAAACCACGACCAAGAACAGAGGTAAGTGGTGGCTTCCACTGTATTGGTTAGTACAGTAGTACCATGCCGGGTTATCGTGACGTTGAGGTTATAAGAATATTTTGACGATAAATACACAACACAGCGGATGAGAAGAGTAAAGACTATAGAGTACTAATGGTCAATAGGGATTTGTAAATAGGAGTTGGGTTTCAGTTCAACATCTGTTTTAGAATCTGTGGAATGTCACTCCTGAACTCAGAGCTACGTGTGCTACGGTCTGTACATTGAGTCGGGAGCAGGATACTTATTTGGCCATTGACCCAGTTGTACTGCGAGGACTTCTGATTGGTCAACTCCAGGCTAGGGTGGGGGGGTTATAAATGGCATCCTGTTCCTTTGTTCTGTAGAGAAAAACTGAGAACAGGGGAGACTGAACATCTACCTCCCAGCATAACATCTATGATTTGTCCATCTCAAATAAACCTGTTTTTCTCCCCCTGATTTGCTTTGGAGTTTGTGTTATTCCCTCATTGCTACACACCTGGCACTACCCACCAGAGCCTCATTTCAGGAGACCAGACCCCAGGATGATGAACCCAGGTCACTGCAGTGGTAAAATGATTTACTGACTGCCTGGTTCACTTGACTGCCTGGTTCACTTGATTGCCTGGTTCACTTGATTGCCTGGTTCACTTGACTGCCTTGTTCACTTGACTACTGTGGAGTTTAACCTGCATCTTCACCTAAGGCCACTTTAAAAAGGCTGCTGTCATTCACACCCACTTGACTTGCCTCCTTCACACCTGTCCCTCTGTGCACGGGACCTGAGTAACCAATTCATTCACAACTCCCACAACTGCGTAATGATTCATGACCACAGGTTATGGGAGGTTTGGATCCTAAGGAATCTTTCAGTGAGTGGAGATACATGTATGTGTACTGACCCTGCCATGTAATTCACCAGTTGCCTGGGCAACAGAGGGGTTTGGACACTATGACGGATACGAGCCTCAGGCAAACTATTTCACTCCCAATTCAGCAGGTATGAATCAGATATTTGTATAATGACAACTTCCTAATACAGCTCTTGAGAAACCTTTTTGGGAAGAACAATTCTGTATTCATTAATTCAACTCAACTGCAACATCCATCTCTCCTCGTGTCCTGTATCTCTAAGGTGGCAGCCTGCATTGGACTCCGTCCTTCAGCCCTACAGATCTATGGAAGGATAGCTTACGTACATTAAACTGAACATTTCTCTTTTTATTTATTTTTTGTGCTCTAGGATGGAATCCTGCTGAGGACTCAGGCCTTGAGCCCTACAGACCAGCTTCGGATGAACCCTACAGACCAGCTTCGGATAAACCCTACAGGCCTCTGGAAGGGAAATACAACGGCTGCCGAGAACAGTTCTACGAGGTAAGGGGCAAACGCCATTGAGGGTTTTAAAGGGACACTTCACTATTTCCCGTTTTCTCATGTAGATACTGGTATGTTGCTTAAAGTGGTGAGGTTGAAATTGCACTTAACTCCACCGTTTTAGCTTGGCCTTTAATCTGTGATTTGACTGTTTTAGACATCCTTTGTTTTTCGATTTATTGCTTTTTGTTTGCTTCTATTTCTTCCATTTTTTTATTTTTATTGTGAGGTGTTGCGATTCTAAATGCACTTTTAAATTGTCAAGTCACAATTTAACAATGTCCAACACATTTGAAAATGAATAGATACAATTTGACTTGATTCTATGAGGACGAGCTTCCTGTCCACCCCAAGTACGGCGCTGGCTACTTCAGCTTCGAGGAGGACCAAGCCGACAGACCAAGCCTGGTCAACAGACAGCCGACTGCCCCGGTGCATCACAGGCACACCCAAGTGGTCAACCACAGACATCCCCTAGTCAACAGACACTCACAGGACAACAGACGCAGTGAAAATAATGGGATGGTCCGGAACAGTAGTAAGTTGATAAACACGTGCGCACAGTAGTCTAATCATGGGACCTCTGACACTGGCCATAGTAGGCAAGACAGATTTTGGACACGGCCATTAAGTGTAGTTCTGTATACCTATCCCGCCAGATTCCATTGAGTGAAGCAGAACATTTAGCCATTGAAGTCTCTCCTCCCTTGCTTGGTGCAAAAGGGATTTACAAGTAGTGCCTCTGCTCTTTAGTAAAGAATTGTATCACTCCTGGGGTGATTGGGCTTTAAATGACTGTTTAGCACTCTGCCTTTAATCTCTTCCAGCTAGACACTACAGGCCGGTGCAGCATAATGAGGCCTACCACCCCAGACCCTACGTCCCTCTCCGTCCTGAGAACCAGTATGTGATGAGGAAGAAACAACCGAAGAAGCACTACGCCCCGTACACATGCCAGAGATACTGACTGGAAAGCTCTTGTACTTTAGTTCTGTGTAGCTCTTTGCTGTAGACTGTGCAAACTAGGATAGAGCTTTTCCTGGACCATGTGACCAGGAAAAACTCCGGGCCCTGTATATAGTGTTCAAACTAATGGTACTTGCTCATCTCATCACGTGATTATGTATGGGCAGCGTTTAAAGGTATTTCATAATTCTGTAATTTGCTTGTGTATCCCAAACATGTGTGGTCCCTCAAACTACGTTTCTAAAGGGCTGTGTATTGCCTTCTGCTCAAGAAATCATCATTTTAAAAAATTGTTTCTTTTTACTATTGAGGCTTAAGTTGAAAGGCTGTGACATTATATTCTGTCAGCCTATATCTTAGTATTTTCTTGCCATGGTTGGGGGTTGGTTGTATGTTTAGGCATACTGGAAAAATGTTACAATAAAATTACACTGATTTAGTTCTCCTCATCCTCTCCTTGTGTTTGTCCAGGTCTAGGCATGGAAGGAATTTCATGTTACCAAGTAATCAATTTTGTTAGGTAAGAACTTTATTGGTCTGTTTTAGAATACAGGACAGTCATACAGCCTCCCGTCAGTCCACTGTGTTGTCTTACATGGTCTTCAACAAAACACTGTTGGAGAGTAGGTACCTCTTGCTGTATGTATGGTTGAAATGTTCTGCACTGAACACTGGAGTAGGAACATGTTAAACAGTATAATGGCTTTTGATGTTTAACCTTAAGCACTAGCCACATCCTAGAATCTTCAGCATTTACAATTCATGTCTTTTCCACCCAGACATACTTGCATTCATCTACCATAATGACTAAGGTCTCGACACCGGTACATATGATGGTCTAACTGAACTTGTGAATACCAACACTATTTATAAATCAGTGAAACCTGTTGGCATGTCATACACCCATCAAATTAGCTTCCCGTCTCAGAAGTTAAAGGTGTATGACTTGTAATGTCATTTTCATGTTATAGGGTGCCCTTTGACACCCTAGGTTTGATCTAGAATAAAGTCTCTCAAAATGGGAATAACAACGTGGCTAAAGGGCATTTCAGTGGTGAATTTGCTTGGTCCTGACTGCTGGTTTACACAGGTAGGTGTAGATTTAAATAATCACCACAGTACAAAAAGTGCAATGCATGAATAATTGTGCCATTTCCCTATGATTAACCAATTTCTGCTCCATCATCCACTCGCTTGGTGTGCATACATTTTGTCGTTTGTTTCTCCATACTTTTAAATCAGTTCTAGAGATGCAACATTTACGAGTTGAGTCACTCAAAAGCTGCTTTAAAAAGACTGAGTCATATAGAACGTGTTGGTAAAGAATAACAATTACTGTATGAAGTATTATAACTAGACGAGAACACTTGTCTCTTTGGCATAGATGTGTAATACCTTTGACCAGGTGGTGTAGTGTAACAACGTGTCCTGAGAGAATCTGATGAATAGGAAAGGGACTGGAACTGAAAACATTTTTTGCATCTGCTGTGCTCTGATTGGAGGAGCTTGCGGACGCAGGCCCATGGGATGGTATCTTAGGTCATGAGGAGGCGGTGCACTTGCTGCAGATGCTGCTGTGATAGGACGAGACGGTGCACCTGCTCCTGGCCCTTAGCACATGGGATGGCCACGCGCCCTATGAACACCGTACCCCCCTGCTTCTCCTCCTTGGCCTGAGAAGAACAGGTCAAAGAACAACAAATACAGTCTTATGCCTAAACCAGATATCTATTGTATTTATTTGAGTGCCTCCGAAGTGTCTGATGTGTGTGTTACCTTGACAAAGGAGGAAATGGGGAAGGTGGCAAAGTCAGAGGAGACCTTCGCCCCAGACTGCTGAGAAACCACATGCTCTGACACTTCACCCTGAGAGAGAGAGAGAGAGGTTGTTGTGTCCATTTCCATGATCGAGAGATTAGTGGACAAAATCTGTCTGTGGTGTAGAGAAATACACTGCTCAAAAAAATAAAGGGAACACTTAAACAACACAATGTAACTCCAAGTCAATCACACTTCTATGAAATTAAACTGTCCACTTAAGGAAGCAACACTGATTGACAATAAATTTCACATGCTGTTGTGCAAATGGAATAGACAAAAGGTGGAAATTATAGGCAATTAGCAAGACACCCCCAAAAAAGTAGTGATTCTGCAGGTGGTGATCACAGACCACTTCTCAGTTCCTATGCTTCCTGGCTGACGTTTTGGTCACTTTTGAATGCTGGCGGTGCTCTCACTCTAGTGGTAGCATGAGACGGAGTCTACAACACACACAAGTGGCTCAGGTAGTGCAGTTCATCCAGGATGGCACATCAATGCGAGCTGTGGCAAAAAGGTTTGCTGTGTCTGTCAGCGTAGTGTCCAGAGCATGGAGGCGCTACCAGGAGACAGGCCAGTACATCAGGAGACGTGGAGGAGGCCGTAGGAGGGCAACAACCCAGCAGCAGGACCGCTACCTCCGCCTTTGTGCAAGGAGGTGAACTGCCAGCGCCCTGCAAAATGACCTCCAGCAGGCCACAAATGTGCATGTGTCTGCTCAAACGGTCAGAAACAGACTCCATGAGGGTGGTATGAGGGCCCGACGTCCACAGGTGGGGGTTGTGCTTACAGCCCAACACCGTGCAGGACGTTTGGCATTTGCCAGAGAACACCAAGATTGGCAAATTCGCCACTGGCGCCCTGTGCTCTTCACAGATGAAAGCAGGTTCACACTGAGCACATGAGCACATGTGACAGACGTGACAGAGTCTGGAGACGCCGTGGAGAACGTTCTGCTGCCTGCAACATCCTCCAGCATGACCGGTTTGGCGATGGGTCAGTCATGGTGTGGGGTGGCATTTCTTTGTGGGGCCGCACAGCCCTCCATGTGCTCGCCAGAGGTAGCCTGACTGCCAATAGGTACCGAGATGAGATTCTCAGACCATATGCTGACACATGCACATTTGTGGCCTGCTGGAGGTCATTTTGCAGGGCTCTGGCAGTGCACCTCCTTGCACAAAGGTGGAGGTAGCGGTCCTGCTGCTGGGTTGTTGCCCTCCTACGGCCTCCTCCACGTCTCCTGATGTACTGGCCTGTCTCCTGGTAGCGCCTCCATGCTCTGGACACTACGCTGACAGACACAGCAAACCTTTTTGCCACAGCTCGCATTGATGTGCCATCCTGGATGAACTGCACTACCTGAGCCACTTGTGTGGGTTGTAGACTCCGTCTCATGCTACCACTAGAGTGAGAGCACTGCCAGCATTCAAAAGTGACCAAAACATCAGCCAGGAAGCATAGGAACTGAGAAGTGGTCTGTGGTCACCACCTGCAGAATCACTCCTTTTTGGGGGGTGTCTTGCTAATTGCCTATAATTTCCACCTTTTGTCTATTCCATTTGCACAACAGCATGTGAAATTTATTGTCAATCAGTGTTGCTTCCTAAGTGGATAGTTTGATTTCACAGAAGTGTGATTGACTTGGAGTTACATTGTGTTGTTTAAGTGTTCCCTTTTTTGAGCAGTGTACTATGATTATTACTAGGGTTGATCATACAAATTCAGGTCACCTTCAGTTTGTCCAGAGCGTCACTCAGAGACTGCAGTCGAGCTGTCTGGTCCAGGAGCTGAGCACTCGCACTCACTGTAGGAGAGAAAGAGATAGATAATAAAATCTAATATGTACCAACTCAAATACACACGTACTAAAAAACAATATAAACTACGCTACACACTCACAAAACCCTTTAGACACACACACAGACCTGGTGTCTTCCTGTCACACAAAAACACCCACATCCCTCCCACCTGGAGTCTTCCCGGTGATGTCGACCACCTTAACGGCGGCGCTCATCTTGAGCAGGGTCCCCAGGAGCTGGTCTGTCTTCCTGTAGAGAGCCCCGTGGAGAGGGCCCTCAACAGGGGGAGAGGTGGAGGCCTCTCTCAGAGGAAGCTTGGGGACGTGGAGGGGAGGGAGGGAGGCTAACTGGGCTCTCATCTTCTCTGCCTGGAGGAGAGCGATATACAGAGAGTTATCAATAGAGACAGAGACACAGTCATCAACACAGAGCTAACTACAGTCAGAAACATACATGTATACATGAAAAGGAATGGACTACTTTCAATGAACTCCTAGTGAATACACGTTCCATGATAAATAGACTGTTCAATGAACTACATCAAGAAAAGCATACAACACAGACAGACTTCAATGATCTTCAAAAATACAGTTCTCGTTACTGGTAACAAGAGAAAGAATGAATCCATATTTTGATTAGGACAGAATAGAGATGGCACTAAAAGTGACACACACAAGTCAGTTCCCTGCAGTGGTCTGACCTTCAGTCTGTTGTTCTCGTTCTTCAGGTGTTTGATGCCCAGTCTCTGGGTCTCCACCTGCTGACGGAGGAGAGGGGAGTCCACCACCTGCATCGGCCCAGACAGGCCCCCTGCCCCTGGGGCAACACCCGCTGGAGAGGAGGAAGGGAGGGGGTGAGAGAAGGGGGGGATAGGGAGGGGTAAGACATTTGTAAATTAAAACAGTCAGAACATATTTAGCAGATTATAAACCCTAATCACAACATGGCTTTAGGATTGGATGATATTACGTTAGCACCGTCTATCGAGGATGATTGACAGCCATCATCGATGGTGATGTGACAGACGATACCAAGCCTATTTCAGCTTGACTGTGGCCACACAGTATAAAGCAGAGTCAGGCAAAGCCAGCAGAGAATTTCATGGGTGACATTGAGAAAATGGCCTATATATTTATATTGGCTATAGTCAATTTAAAAATATATATGTTATATTTACAGAATGCAAGAGAACAACGTAGGCAGAGCTAAGAGTTTCACCAAAACAACGCAAAATGTCTGTTCAGAAAATGTTTTTTTTTTTCTTCTCTCTCTCGAATGTCAGATGATCTGGGCCAATAAACAAAGTACATTTTTATTAAATCTTATTGATTTAAAAGACTAATTTTCTCTCCATTTGATACGAATATGACTTGGCCTATTAAGGCACTCTTTCAGTTTAATGCATACTGGATTTCTCTCCCACCGCGCTTTCATGATCTATCTCAGAAAGTAACGTTTTATTTTAATAACCTGAATTACCTATAAACATGGTAGGCCTGAGGTAATAATGAGAGAACAAATTTGACATTTGAACAAACCTTAGGTTACAGTTGAGCAAAGCACTATAAGACAGACATTATGCATGAGACCCTTATCCTACTAATTGAAATATCATATTAGCAGTATCCCTTTCCACTCACAGCCCGTCATGCATTATACGGGTTGAAATGGCAGATTGTCATTGACATTTGCCTAAATTGGAATGCAGTGGATGTACAGTAACATGCTATACATGACGTCAGAGCTCAGGTTCTCCCTTCACAGCGCTGAGGATTTTGACAGACAGCCGTTATAAACTAGAGCACCGCGCGTGATAAGACACCCCCCCTCCCTCCCGCTAATTGGACTACTTTTGCACATTTGCTGTCTGAGGGAAATGCTGTAAATCGAGAAGAGTTGATGTGTTCTGAAAGATGAGACGTTAACAATGACAATAAATACCGCTTCGATGTCATACAAGCAAACCACACACACCCATGAGTCCAGATGTGCACTCTACATTCCCATATTTGAAAACTCACGTCATTTACACCATCAACGATTATGATCGCTCTGTTCGACCAACATCCGAATGCACTCATGACTCCATTCTATGCACACCAAAAGTACAATCTGTTTGTCTGAAGTGCCTTTTGAAAACCCAACACTGTAAGATCGTATTTTAGAACTTAGCTAGCCATGTTGGCAATAGAACCAGCTTTCAAATGATGCCTACTTGACCCAGATTGCAATTTATAAATGGACCGTTTTTTTAGGCTAGGGTAAACAGCAACAGTACTGTGTGTGATGGTGGTGGACGCAGAACTGTGTCCCAAACAAGTGTGCGTGCTTCAGTTCCTAAATGGCAAAGCTACGAGCTCCAAAAAAAAGCACCTGGTAGTTGAAGGCTCTTTCCTGGAGTCATAAAAGTGCATGGAAATTACTTAGTAACCGTGCACAGTCTGGGAGAGGTGTATGGCCACTTGAAGACACCAATTAGACCGCTCGCTCAAAACCTTGCAATTGTTTTTTTTCTTATCTTGCACCTACTTCAAAAATGTCAATGAATATTCGTATCGTTACTGGATGTAACACAAGTATTTTCAGATTTCGTTATTTACAAAATGTTGTGAAAAGTACAGTCAATGTAAAATGCACATCAATTCAACAAGTCTTGTATCAGATTGAACAACTATTGCGTCCTCACCTTTGGTCGGGTTCATTTCCTCATCATCTCCAAAGTGTTCCCTGTCAATTGCTACCATGGTCATGCAAATGCCTTTTATAGTTCTTCTATTAGGAACATTTAAAATGTGTCCCTATCGATATGGATAAATTCCAGTTATAAAGTGTATTTCCAAAATATTCTAATAAAGTGTTTGTCTTAAAGTTGCAGCTTTTAAATGGGAACAATTATGAAAGTCGGAGTCTATGCTATTCTTAATCACAGCTTTATTTGGAATGGCAAATATTTTAGGCCACAAGAAGTGAAATTGAGCAAACAAGATGGAAAAATAGAACGATAAGTCAAAAATAAAAAAAACGTAGGCTACAGCTGAGCAAAGCTTATGAAAGAAACGATGCGTAGCCTATAGTTGGCCTATTCCCATTGACATATTATTCCAAAAATGTGCAACCTTACCTACAACGTATAGTCTAGTAGCCTAGGCTTAATAAGAGAGGATGAGGCAAAAATGCAAATCAGTTTAAAATTATAACCAGTTGAGGACAGCAGAGTTGCTTGCTCTGCAGCCCATGATGATTTACAACCCATTACCCGACTGTTGACTGTGTGTCACTCGCTCCATTTGCATGCTTCGGCACACACAGACCGGTAGGGATGTAATGATTAATTGATACACAGCGGTATGAGTGGACCTGTCGTTCCACTGGACCCATTTGGTCAGAAATGTATTCAAACGTTATGAAATTGGCGGTTCACAAAATGTTTTGCGCTAAAATGTCTTTAAAAAAAAATACACTACATGACCAAATTAATGTGGACACGTGCTCATAGAACTCCTCATTCCAAAATCATGGCCATTAATATGGAGATGGTCCCCCCCTTGCTGCTATAACAGCCTCTGCTGTTCTGGGAAGGCTTTCCACTAGATGCTGGAACATTGCTGCAGGGACTTGCTTCCATTCAGCCACAAGAGCATTAGTGAGGTCTGACACTGATGTTGGGTGATTAGACCTGGCTCGCAGTCAGCGTTCCAATTCATCCAAAAGGTGTTCGATGGGGTTGAGGTCAGGGCTCTGTGCAGGCCAGTCAAGTTCTTCCACATCGATCTCAACAAACCATTTCTGTATGGACCTCGCTTTGTGCACAGGGGCATTGTCATGCTGAAACAGTAAAGGGCCTTCCCCAAACTGTTGCCACAAAACTGGAAGCACAAAATCGTCTAGAATGTCATTGTATGTTGTGGCGTTAAGATTTCCCTTCACTGAAACTAAGGAGCTTAGCCCGTACCATGAAAAACAGCCAAACTATTATTCCTCCAACAAACTTTACAATTGGCACTATGTATTAAGGCAGGTAGTGTTCTCCTGGCATCCGCCAAACCCAGATTCGTCCGCCGGACTGCCAGATGGTGAAGCGTGAAGGACAGACAATTTTTACACACTATGCGCTCCAGTACTCGACGGTCTTGTTCTGTGAGCTTGTGTGGCCTACCACTTAGCGGCTGAGCCGTTGTTGTTCCTAGACATTTCCACTTCACATTAACAGCCCTTACAGTTGAACAATGTTTGTCTATGGAGATTGCATGGCTGTGTGCTCGATTTTACACACCTGTCAGCAACGAGTGTGGCTAAAATAGCCGAATCCACTAATTTGAAGGGGTGTCCTCATACTTTTGTATATATAGTGTACCTCTCATCTTATACCTCTCACCTTCAGTGTCCAAATAAGAAAATACCTCTCACCTTCAGTATCGAACTAAGCATGTAATTGTGTTGACAGTCATTGATTTAAAAGTAATTTTGCATCAACCCCAGGCAGGCAATATCAGTAGCCTAGTCAAACTCTGCGATGTGTGCAGCTTTTCACGCTGACCAGCAAAAATGTAGGCCTATTCCTGATCTTGCACATCACCTTCAGTATTCAAATGTATGTAAAATAACTTGCGCAAAATTACGCTTTATTAGTTGAGCGACAACCAATGTAATATCGTAGGTTATCTTTATCAAATGTGCTTTCGAAAATTGTGTTTTACCGGAATAAAAGTAGTATAAGCTACCGCCAGAGATAACTCATCTGGCTCACATGCTGATCGGGGGCGCTTACATTCAATTTCATTTTATTGCGGAGGGTGAACCTGAACAATTTGTTTTGGTAGTTTTGCTTGAAACAGAAATCTGTATATTTTAGATATACATGGTAAAGTTGATAATTTCACAACGAGGACAGCAATCACCAAGTCTTGTCCAAACGTAAACTGTCTAAACCATTCAATTATGAGACAGGGTGAAATCCAAAGTTGTGCTCTATACTCATTGGCTATGTTATACCAAATGCTTCAATTCATTCTAGCTCTAACACTTTTTATCTGCTAAAATGACAAACTAGTTAGCGGGTGATGGTGATTTCAGATCAAAAGTGTGGGGGCGGGGGGGGGTTGGATGACAAAATGCTAACACTTAACAAACAGGCTGACTCGTGTGCGCAAGCGTTGAAAAATAAATTTTGAAATCAATATTATTCAATTATTGCGCCAACGAACGTTTGCGTTGCCAAGGGCTAAAATATAAGTCAGTTCTATTTGTGACGAAGATCACGGTGAAAGTCCTGCCTCTCCCATCTCCTCATTGGTTTATAGAAGCGGGTAGCCACATGCCATCTCCTCATTGGTTATACCCACATGGGTGACTGAAAGACGAACGAGGTCGGTGGCGGTAATGCACCTAATTTATGAAAGTTGCCAATCGCAATATAAAGTCAAGAGAAGAAAAAGACTAGGAGGAGAGATGACTAGAAACGATTCGTTTGACCGTTTTATGTGTGGATTAATTGTCGGAGTAGAGGACCTAGAATAACAACTCATTGTTTATATCCGAGGACAAATTAGCTAGCAACTGCAAGCTAGCTAGCTAAATTGCCATAAATGTTTAATGCTTTTCGACCTGTCCCCAAATTAATGTAATTGGTTCAGAGTTTGTTTTGATATTTTAACCTGCGTGTTGTGATCGCATTTGGTGTGGGGGGACAAAATAAATGTATGCACGATGGCGCACGCGCGCAGCCGGTTTGGGTTCCGTGTGATAGTGGGGTGGTCAAGTTTCCCTTCTGGCTTAGCTCAGGTGCCTACATACATCACCTCAGACAGATCCAGCTCATGATCTCCATCAGCAGCAGATTTTCATTTAGAATGGAAAGCTTGTGTGTATGCAACAAACGTTAGTGCACCGAATTGTACCGCATCGAACCGTTCCTCTAATCAAACCAATCGCTTCAAACTAAAACATATCGCTCATGTATCTAGATAGGTATCGAATCGTCTTGAACATGGAAAGATGCCCATCCCTACAGACAAGCCTACACACCTCTTTCGCCCGACAGCTCCACCAGAATGGAATAGGGCAGGCTGCTGGAAAAGATTTAGCTCCAATAATTTGCTTTTGTCAATGTGATGATAACCCTGTCCCTCCTGTAGCATGCGAGCTCGCAGTCTTTTTTTTTTACATTTTACATTAGCATTTGACATTTTTGAGATGGCCGCTAGGAGGCGATAACATTGTCTATCGGGCGATTTTCTAAGTACAAATTCACGACTAAAGTTGATTTCGCACAAACCCTACATGGCTTTTTCCATGTCAATCTTCTGAAACAGCTTCATCAGAATATGAGTGATGGTATAATTTGAGGTGTCAGGTGCGTTATATAGGTATAAAGGCGTGCGAGGTATCAAAAGACTCATGAGACTCACCTCCGGCGGTTCCTGAGACGATGGATGCGATGCCAGAGGCAGGCGGGGCCCTGAGGCCCTCGATGGTCACCTTTGACTGGTTGGAGAGACGCTGCTTCAGCTCCGCTTTCTCTGCCTCCAGCTGGTCGATGTCTGCCTGCAGGGCGTCCATGGTCTCCTCAAACTCCCTGGGTTGGGGAGGGAGGTATGGATGGAGGGATGTAGAGTGGGGGGTAGGGAGAGAGTGGGAAAAAAAAAAACGTAGGTTATACACAAATACTTGATCAATGTAATACATCTACTATGTGAATTAAAATAATGTCCTCTCCTGGCTCTACAGCAGGCAACGATGCAAAAGCACTTATATTAGGTGAAAATATGCCATCTCTCCACCAAACAGACTATCTACCATCTTCACCCCTACTCCTCTCTTACATCTCCCATATGTTGATCTGAAAGGCACTGGGATAGGAGAAAGCAAAATCCATTGCACACAACTATACACAGACAGAAGTGTCCTGATTCTACAACATCCTCCTTCCTTCCTTAATAGTCCCACAGCCACCGTGTTCCCCGGTCCTACTTCTCTTTCTTCTTCAGCAGGGCGAGGGTCTCATCCAGTTTGGTCTGGATCTTCTCCACGCGTTCGTCTGCATCTTTAGTGGACGTATCCAGCTTCTTCTCTAGCAGGCTGAGACGCACGTGGGCCTCACTCAACTCCTCTCCCTGGGTTAGAGAGACAGGAAGGTGGGAGGGAGAGACGGCGAGTGAGTGAGAGTGTGCGGGTGTTCATGTGAGAGACGGTGAGTGTGCATGTGCATGCGAGGGGAAAAATGCGTGTGTATAAGAAAAAGTACAAGGATGAGAATAACCGTGTGCATCTTTGTGTGTGCGAGAAAGAAAGGAGAGACATGACCGTACCTTGATCTTGAGGGACTTCTTGAGCTCCTTGATGACGGTGTCTCTGTCCTCCAGTTTGACTCCCAGACCCTCTGCGTCAGTGATCTCTGCTCTGAGGGCCACTGCACGAGCCTCTACCGGGGGAGTCTATGCAGGGAGGAGGGAGAAGAGAGTGACGGAGGAGAAACAGGAAGGGGATGAACTGTGAATGTCAATTAAATGGGGGCAAAAGTGCTACAGACGTAACATTCTTAATTTTGAAAAGGCTAGAAAATGTGAAGAAATTCAGTCTCCAGCCATACCTCCCACCTAGTGTCATACTCCCCCCAGCCCTAGTCCCGTACATACCTTTCCCTGTGGTCGCTCGGCGTCATACTCTCCCTCCTGCATGGCGGTAGCCATCTTGTTCATGGTGGAGATGACAGAGCTGCAGGACTGACGCAGACACTCATGGGGGTTCAGGCCTTGGGACCCATACACCTGGAGAGGAGGGAGAGACAGAGACTGTCAGAGTGTTTGAAGGGGTCAGTTTGAGCAAGACAGAATCACTACTCTTGATCACAAAGTAGTTCTTTGGGATGTAAGGTGATATTTTCTGTTTATTATTGTTATTATTTTTATTGTAATTTCACCCCATTTTTCTCCCCAATTTCGTGATACCCAATTGGTAGCTACGATCTTGTCTCATCGCTGCAACTCGCCAACCAGCCCGGGAAAGGCGAAGGTCGAGACATGCATCCTCCAAAACATGACCCGCCGAGCCACGCTGCTTCTTCACACACTGCTCCCTTAACCAGGAAGCCAGCCGCACCAATGTGTCAGAGGAAACACCTTTCGACTGAAGACAGGCTGCAGGAGCCCGGACCCGCCACAAGGAGTCGCTAGAGCGCAATGAGACAAGGAAAGTCCCCCGGCCAAACTCTCTCCTAATCTGGACGGCGCTGGGCCAATTGTGCGCCGCCCTATGGGGCTCCAGGTCACGGATCGAACCCGACTGTAGTGGCGCCTCAGATCTGCAATGCATTGCCTTAGACCGCTGCGCCACTCAGGAGTCCCGCAAGGGGATTTTTAATTTTAGATCAATGATTCCGTGCAATGCAACTGCAATGTAGTCAATCGCAAACATGCAATGATCAGTCTATGTTCAATCTATATTCAGTATATGGTCACTGTACCTGTTCAACAGCCTTGAAGGCCACGTCCTCCAGTTTGAGGGTGTTGAGCCCCTCCTGTTCCCCTAGAGGGGCGACCATCTGCGCCCCCGCCGCAGCTACCTCCTGTAGCACGGCAACCACCCGCGTCAGCTGACGCCTGCAGTCCGTTAGAGTCTCTGACACCTGCCATTGGTCCACAGAACTGTCAGTCAAATTCTCAGGCAGTAGTCCCGGTTCCACAAATGCAAAATTGAGTTGCATTACTGTACTTTATGAGCTACTGTAAACACTTGGCCCTGCGCTCCAAATGCCAGAACAGTGGGTTTGGGTTAGGTGCAAGACCTAAGAAATGTGGTCTATATCAAAGCTCCAAAGATACTGTGAAACACTTGGCCCAGGGCTAAAACTTCCCAACCCAAACATAAGACCTAAGCATAGCACTAGGCACATACCGGTGCGCCAAAGGCCAGAGCGGCAGGCACCCCTGGCACGTCAGTCCCTGGCATCCTGCGTCTGATCTTCTTGCAGAACTGTTTGATGTCGCTGCAGGGGGTAAATAACAAAAATATAAATTGAGATAAATTGATCTACATAGAAATTACATATTAGTATTGTATTAGACCTGCAGGATGTGTCTAGGTCCTTCAGCAGGATGTTCAGGTCAGCCCCCTCTTGCCCCGGCTGCAGGAAGGCCCTGAGACGCACCACCTCAGCACCCATACAGTCCAACGCACTCTGGATGAACTGGAGGTCAGAGTTCAAAGGTCAGAGGTCAAATTCGGTTCAGTGTTATAACTGAATTCAGGGAAGATATGTTTGTAATAGGCTACAAGGGTATTTCTTTTTTTAAATATAGTCTTTCTAGCAATTGTATAAGAAAATAATGCTTTTCTAAATAAAATGTAATAGTGCTTTTGTTGATGAAGGATGGTTGTACCTTGATGTGGTCAGCCAGCTGCACGGTGCAATCTTCAGTCTGCTCTGCCAGGTGGATGCTGTACAGTTGCTGCAAAATAAAAACAGATTAGTCAATGAGTGGCTTACAAGGCCCTACTCATAGCATTGATTAACTTATAGTATATAGTATGTCAGTGCTGAGGTGTGTGTGTGTGTGTGTGTGTGTGTGTGTGTGTGTGTGTGTGTGTGTGTGTGTGTGTGTGTGTGTGTGTGTGTGTGTGTGTGTGTGTGTGTGTGTGTATAGAGTTGAGAGAATGAGCACAACTGAGTGGACAGGGCGTGTGGAGTGTTCTCTGTCAAGAGTGGTCAAGTAACTAGCCAAATAATGGTATGGTGAAGCAATAGTACGTCTTGGTCCTAGCTCTTTCTCAAGAGTGTATAGCATGTGCGGTCAATTGTGTGTTATATATAGAGTTCAACAAGAGTTTGTGTGTTCAGGGTGTGTATGAAGTGTGTATTGCCTACCTGGTAGTACTTGATGGCCTTGGTGAGAGGCTCCACGTGTACAGTCTCATCCAGCTGGTCTTTGTGCAGCAGGTCTATAAAGAAGTCTAGGGAACGCTCATGGACACTCATCTCTGAGTAGAGAGTCCCCATCCGCTTATACACCTCCACACTGCAGCAGTTCAGAGATCTGAGGGAGAGTGGGAGAGAGAAGGAAATGTATGAACTTCCTGACTTGGCCTCGTTTTCAGAAAGAAATTAAGTGGCCATGACTGAAGCCAAACAAGAGATGTCTTGGGTGGGGGGGGGGGGGGTCTTTGTGTCTTGAAGTCGCCTAGGCTAGCTGGTGCTAGTCAACTTTTCTCACCAATTAGTTTCAGCCGGCTGGTGTGCAACCGTGGTAAAGTTGGTTTGACATTGGATAGCCTATCTCCGGGGCTAGTTATGAATCGTAAATAAATGAACACAATGTAAATGTCGCACATCTTTTCGTTCTCATTAAACGCTATTAATATTTGTATATGCATTTCTACAACGCATAGTTGGTTTGAGGTTTTTAAGTCATTGAAATTTGGAGCTATTAACCTTTTAATATAGTGTCCAATATTGTGTAATTTACTGATGGTCGTCAACTACCCCCATGGGGATATCGAATGTCAAACCAAATTGACCATGGGCATTAAGATCGGGCGTGTGCAGCTGCACTCCAAATTGATGCTTACTTGGGTTCTGCCAGCTGTGTGCAGGATTGAAATAAACCCAACCCAAGAAAAACTTACGTTACCCTTCATTCCGTGACATGCCATTTTGTCCTATCATCTTGCAAATCTGTTTTGGACGAGACCGACTTCATGACCAAAACGATCCTATTTACACGCAGTAGTCCATTTTTACACTAGAATAAATGTTTCTGACTCATATCGATGCTACATAGGCCATTTTCAAAACGAGAGGTTGCTTTTTAGGGGCATTCGCTCTTTAAAGAACATGGCACTCCTTGATTTCCCCTTGCTCGATTATCATTAGATGTACTCTATAGGAAAACAAGTGTGATCAGGCAGGCGAGACAGAGAAAGCAGCCACTTCAATATGCTGTTACTATCTTAGAAGTATAAGTGAGATTATAAACTGGGTGGTTCGAGCCCTGAATGCTGATTGGCTGACAGCCGTGGTATATCAGACCGTATACCACAGGTATGACCCAAAAAAATATTTGTACTGCTCTAATTACATTGGTAACCTGTTTATAATAGCAATAAGGCACCTCTGGGGTTTGTGGTATATGACCAATATACCACGGCTAAGGGCTGTATCCAGGCACCCGTTTTCCCCTTAGCCGTGGTATATTAACCATATTGCTTAATTCTATCCTCCTTACTGTTCATATTTGTGCAGCGTGGCCTGTAGCAGGGTTAGAGAATACACCAGTCCAGAGGCAAAGCTGAGTTGTTCTCCAGGTGGTCCTCTCATCTTCATCCCACTCCTCTCCACTGGGTTACCATTCAGATCAAACTTCTCCTGGGCCTGCTTGCTGATCAACTCAGCCTACAGAGAGGGAGGAACACACACATTAGGCACACACACACACAGTAAGAATCTTAAATACTCACACACATTCCTCATCACATTCTGAGCTTGTAATACTAATCAACTGGAACACACAGACACACACACAATACCTTGCAAATGAGTCTTGGTATGAGCAAGAGCACCAGAATACAGTCGTGGTCTCCTCCATGACGCAGGAAGGAGTCGGGCATGAAGGAGGTGAGGAGAGACACCTGTCTGTTGGCCTGGCCCACCTCCATCTTCCTCAGCTCCATCTCGATGGCCTGGGGAGACACACGTGAATAGGGTAAACATGTTATTTGTTGTTGTAACGGTATAAATCTCACACATCCTGCAATAATAGGCCTTTAAACTACTACATTCACTGATCAATATTTGATGTAAAAAAAACAGTGATCTGGTGGTCCCGGTAAAGGAACCACTGCACTGAACTGTATGTATGTGGGACACTTTCTTACCTTGGCGTAGGCCTTGGTCTCAGCAAACTTGATCTTGAAGTCAAACAGCTCAGCAGGAGGCTGTTGGACCTGCTCTGCATTGGCATTCTGAGCAACGGTCAGCTCCCTGTTGGTATCCTACACACACAATTCATATACAAATAACCAAAATGAACCAGTCAGCTAACAAGACCTTTCCCATTTTGCCTAAAAGCGGATGTATTCAGGATGTCAGTAAAACCCTGACTGAGACAAACAAGTTCACACAATCGTTTTTTTTTAACTATTAACAACGATAGTGTGTTTAAGTGTCCTTCTTCCGATTGCATGTTGTATGACACTACACTGAAACAATTAATTCAAACTCTATACCTGTAGGCTGGTGGTGAGCTCGCGATACTTGTTGATGGTCTGCTGATAGTCAGCCACGGTCTCCTGAGCGGCCTCCACCCTCTTCTGGGCCTCTCTCACCCTGGCCCCGTTCAGGTCCAGCTGCTCCCTCAGCTCCATCTCCGTCTCCCTGCTGTTCTCCTGCAGCTCGTCATTCATCTCGTTGATCGCTTCCTGGAATGGGTCAGAGGTGGTAGGGTGTCTTATGTGGTGGTGTGGTGAATATTGAGTGGACAGGGTTCAAACACAAAGGGTGTATCTCGGTCTCTAAAACAGAGTCCTTACCAATATAGTGTGCGCACTGCAGGGGCATAGCATTGACACCGAGTTGGTTATTCAAAACAAAAAAAAGTTGGTATGGGTGTGTGAACTCAACAAATCCCTGACGACTGAAACCATACAAAGTAACAGGGTTGACATTGATATTAAGGTAACGGGGTTGACATTGATATTAAGGTAACGGGGTTGACATTGATATTAAGGTAACAGGGTTGACATTGATATTAAGGTA
The DNA here is from genome assembly GCF_029448725.1 of Salvelinus fontinalis. Taxonomy (NCBI): domain Eukaryota; kingdom Metazoa; phylum Chordata; class Actinopteri; order Salmoniformes; family Salmonidae; genus Salvelinus; species Salvelinus fontinalis. The sequence goes on from NC_074675.1 coordinate 32,522,382, forward strand.
ACAGGGTTGACATTGATATTAAGGTAACAGGGTTGACATGAAGGTAACTGGGTTGACAGGAGTATTGATATGAACTCACCAGGTCTGTGACAGTCTCTCTGAGCTCTCGGACTTTCTCCTCCAGGTCCAGATTCCTCTCAGTCAGAGTCTCCACCATCTCCTCTGCCCCGAGAGCAGCATCAACCTAGGACACACAACATCTCAATTATATAGAACTTTTTACAAATACGTATGCTGCAAAGCTCTTAAAAGCAACCTAGGCATATACAAAAAAAAACAAAAAAAAACAGATGAGAGTAATCCAAAGTGACACTAGCATAGAAAAACTTCCTAGGTTGTTCTTGGAGATCATTAGGTAACCTCAACCTGCTTCATCACCTCATGTAGTATACAGTGCATTCGGAAAGTATTCAGACCTTTGACTTTTTCCATATTTTTTATGTTACAGCCTTATTTTAAAATTAATTAAATAAAAAATGTTCCTCAATCTACACGCAATACCACAAGGTGGAAATCGGTATTTAGAAATTTTGCCAAATGTATTAAAAATAAAAAGAGAAATAACTTATTTACATAAGTATTCAGACCCTTTGCTATGAAACTAGAAATGTAGCTCAGGTGCATCCTGTTTCCATTGATAATCCTTGAAATGTTTCTACAACTTGATTGGTCAATTCAATTGATTGGACATGGTTTGGAAAGGCACACACCTGTCTATATAAGGTCCCACTGTTGACAGTGCATGTCAAAACAAAAACCAAGCCATGAGTTCAAAGGAATTGTCCATAGAGCTCCGAGACAGGTTTGTGTCGAGGCACAAATCTGAGGATGGGTACCAAAAACAATCTGCAGCATTGAAGGTCCAAGAACACAGTGGCCGCCAACATTCTTAAATGGAAGAAGTTTGGAACCATCAAGACTCTTCCTAGAGGTGGTCGCCCGGCCAAACTGAGCAATCGGGGGAGAAAGGCCTTGGTCAGGGAGGTAACCAAGAACCCGATGGTTACTGGAGATGGTTGTCCCTCTGGAAAGATTCTCCCATCTCTGCAGCACTCCATCAATCAGGCCTTTGTGGTAGAGTGGCCAGACGGAAGCCAAAAGTCTTTGAATGTCCTTGAGTGGCCCAGCCAGAGCCCGGACTTGAACCCGATCGAACATCTCGAGAGACCTGAAAATAGCTACGCAGCGATGCTCCCCATCCAACCTGACAGAGCGTGAGAGGATCTGCAGAGAAGAATGGGAGAAACTCCCCAAATACAGGTGTGCCAAGCTTGTAGTGTCACACCCGAGAAGCCTCAAGGCTGTAATCGCTACCAAAAATGCTTCAACAAAGTACTGAGTAAAGGATATGTATTTAAATGTGATATCAGTTAATTTTGTATACATTTGCAAAAATGTCTACAAACCTGTTTTTGCTTTGTCATTATGGGGTACTGTGTGTAGATTGAGTGAAAAATCAATTTAATAAATTTTAAGGCTGTAACATAAGAGGGAAAAGGTATAGGGGTCTGAATACTTTCCGAATGTGCGCACACACACACACACACACACTACCATTCAAAAGTTTAGGGTCATTTAGAAATTCCCTTGAAAGAAAAGCACATTTGTTGTCCACTAAAATAACATCAAATTGATCAGAAATATAGTGTAGACATTGTTAATGTTGTAAATTACTATTGTAGCTGGAAACGGCTGATTTTTTATGGAATATCTACATAGGCGTAAAGAGGCCCATTATCAGCAACCATCACTCCTGTGTTCCAATGGCACGTTGTGTTAGCTAATCCAAGCTTATCATTTTAAAAGGCTAACTGATCATTAGAAAACCCTTTTGCAATTATGTTAGCACAGCTGAAAACTGTTGTTCTGATTAAAGAAGCAACAAAACTGGCCTTCTTTAGACTAGTTGAGTATCTGGAGCATCAGCATTTGTGGGTTCGATTACAGGCTCAAAATAGCCAGAAACAAAGCACTTTCTTATGAAACTCATCAGTCTATTCTTGTTCTTAGAAATGAAGGGTATTCCATGCGAGAAATTGCCAAGAAACTGAAGATCTCGTACAACGTTGTGTACTACTCCCTTCACAGAACAACGCAAACTGGCTCTAACCAGAATAGAAAGAGTGGGAGGTCCCGGTGCACAACCGAGCAAGAGAACAACTGCATTAGTGTCTAGTTTGAGAAACAGACGCCTCACAAGTCCTCAACTGGCAGCTTCATTAAATAGCACCCGCAAAACAGCTCTGGGTCTTCCATTCCTGTGGCGGTCCTCATGAAAGCCAGTTTCATCATAGCACTTGATGGTTTTTGCGACTGTACTGGAAGAAACTTTTAAAGTTCTTGACATTTTCCAGATCGACTGACCTTCCTGTCTTAAAGTAATGATGAACTGTCCTTTCTCTTTGCTTATTTCAGCTGTTCCTGCCATAATATGGACTTGGTATTTTACCAAATAGGGGTATCTTCTCTATACCACCTCTATCTTGTCACAACACAACTGATTGGCTCAAACGCATTAAGGAAAGAAATTCCACAAATTAACCTTTTACAAGGCACACCTGTTCATCGAAATGCATTCCAGGAGACTACCTCATGAAGCTGGTTGAGAGAATGCCAAAAGTGTGCAAAGCTGTCATCAAGGCAAATGGTGGCTACTTTGAAGGATCTTAAATATAAAATAAAATGTATCACTGTTTTGGTTACTACATGATTCCATGTGTTATTTCATAGTTTTGATGTCTTGACTATTATTCTACAATGTAGACAATAGTCAAAAGAAAAACCCTGGAATGAGTAGGTGTCCAAATGTTTGACTGGTACTAATACATAAATAAATAAAACTGGCTGACTAACCTGCTCCTTCAGCTCATCAATGGTGGCCTCAGCCAGCTTCATCTCCTCCTGTAGCTTCTCCTTCTGGGTCCTCAGAGTCTCCAGCTCTCCATTCTTCTTCTCCATCTGCTTCTGGAGCTTCACATGCTCCTGCTTCTCAGAGGAAGACAGGTCACGCATCCTGGGAGGAGAGATAGTTCTGTTAAAGCTCAAACCAAAGGGAAACATTATGGGTTGGTTTTCTGGACACAGATTAAAATTAATCTTGGAGTAAAATGCATGTTCAAGGGAGTTAGGTGTTTTTTTAAAACACACTCACCTGACCAGAGCCTCTTTCAGTCTGCTGTTCTGCTCCTCCAGCTGCTTGACATGGTAACTGGAGGCAGCTCCATCAGAACCTGGTGAAGAAATGCAGTTAGGTTACGGCTCAACTTGCCAAGCAATACTGGATAAATCCTCTTAAATTATAGCTACTTTGTTTCTTTGTCTAAGGAAGTCTCAAGGTTTTGCTCACCTGAGGTAGAGTATCTCATGATAAGCTGTAGACCACACTATCTGTATTTTTCGTAGCCGTCTACATACCACCACAGACCGATGCTGGCACTAAAACTGCACTCAATTAACTGTATACCGCCATAAGCAAAGAGGAAAACGTTCATCCAGAGGCGGCGCTCCTAGTGGCTGGGGACTTTAATGCAGGGAAACTTAAATACGTTCAAGACCACCTTTACTCCACACACAGATGCATACAAAGTTCTCCCTGCCCTCCATTTGGCAAATCTGACCATAACTCTATCCTCCTGATTCCTGCTTGCATGCAAAAATTAAAACAGGAAGCACCAGTGACTTGGTCAATAAAAAAGTGGTCAGATGAAGCAGATACTAAACTACCGGACCATTTTGCTAGTACAGACTGGAATATGTTCCAGGCTCTCAGGAGTGGGACTTATAAAAAATCCCGCTATGCCCTCCGACGAACCATCAAACAGGCAAATCGTCAATACAAGACTAAGATCGAATCGTACTACACCGGCTCCGACGCTCGTTGGATATGGCAGGGCTTGCAAACCATTACAGACTACAAAAGGGAAGCACAGCCGAAAGCTGCCCAGTGACACGAGCCTACCAGACGAGCTAAATTACTTCTATGCTCGCTTCGAGGCAAGTAACACTGAAACATGCATGAGATCATCAGCTGTTCCGGACGACTGTGTGATCATGCTCTCCGCAGCCGATGTGATTAAGACCTTTAAACAGGTCAACATCCACAAGGATTACCAGGACGTGTACTCCGAGCATGCGCTGACCAACTGGCAAGTGTCTTCACTGACATTTTCAACCTCTCCCTGTCTGAGTCTGTAATACCAACATGTTTCAAGCAGACCACCATAGTCCCTGTGCCCAAGAACACTACGGTAACCTGCCTAAATGACTACCGACCCGTAGCACTCACGTCTGTAGCCATGAAATGCTTTGAAAGGCTGGTCATGGCTCACATCAACACAGTTATCCCAGAAACCCTAGACCCACTCCAATTTGCATACCGCACCAACATATCTACAGATGATGCAATCTCTATTACACTCCACACTGCCCTTTCCCACCTGGACAAAAGGAACATCTATGTGAGAATACTGTTCATTGACTACAGCTCAACGTTCAACACCCTCAAGTGCCCTCAAAGCTCATCACTAAGCTAAGGACCCTAGGATTAAACACCACCCTCTGCAACTGGATCCTGGACTTCCTGACGGGCCGCCCCCAGGTGGTAAGGGTAGGTAACAACACATCCGCCACGCTGATCCTCAACACGGGGGCCCCTCAGGGTTGCGTGCTCAGTTCACTCATGACTGCACGTCCAGGCACGAATCCAACACCATCATTAGGTTTGCTGATGACAACAGTGGTAGGCCTGATCACCGACAACGGTGAGACAGCCTATAGGGAGGAAGTCAGAGACCTGACCATGTGGTGCAAGGTCAACAACCTCTCCCTCAACGTGACCAAGACAAAGGAGATGATTGTGGACTACAGGAAAAGGAGGACCGAGCACGCCCCCATTCTCAACGACGAGGCTGTAGTGGAGCAGGTTGAGAGCTTCAAGTTCCTTGCCATCCACATCACCAACAAAATAACATGGTTCAAGCCCACCAAGACAGTCGTGAAGAGGGCACAACAAAACCTATTCCCCCTCAGGAGACTGAAAAGATTTTGCATGGGTCCTCAAAAGGTTTTACAGCTGCACCATCGAGAGCATCCGGACGGGTTGCATCACTCCCTGGTATGGCAACTGCTCGGCCTCCAACTGCAAGGCACTACAGAGGGTAGTGCGAACGGCCTAGTACATAACTGGACCAATCTTCCTGCCATCTAGGACCTCTATACCAGGCGGTGTCAGAGGAAGGCCCTAAAAATTGTCAAAAAGACTCCAGCCACCCTAGTCATAGACTGTTCTCTCTGCTACGGCAAGCGTTACCGGAGCGGCAAGTCTAGGTCCAAGAAGCTTCTAAACAGCTTCTACCTCCAAGCCATAAGACTCCTGAACAGCTAAATCAAATGGATACCCAGACTATTTGCATTGTCCCTCCCCCTACCCTGCTGCTACTCTGTTATTATCTATGCATAGTCACTTTAATAACTCTACCTAGTGTACATATTACCTCAATTACCTTGACACCAGTGCCCCAGCACATTGACTATGTATCAGTACCCCCTGCATATTTCCCCGCCATTGTTATTTACCGCTGCTCTTTAATTATTTGTTATTCTTATCTTACTTTTTTTTTGGGGGGGGGGGGTTTCTTAAAACTGCATTGTTGGTTAAGGGCTTGTAAGTAAGCATTTCTCTGTAAGGTCTATACCTGTTGTATTCGGTGCATGTGACAAATACAATTTGATTTGTTTCTTAGGAAAAAAATCTAAATACATTTGAGTAGCTACTCAATAATCCCTGTAGTAAAAAGGGATTGCCATTAAGCGCCAGGAAGGACGAGACGCCATAAATTTTGCAATTTTTTACACCAACACACTACTAGTGACCTCTGACCTTTCTCCTCAACCTCACAATCAAGATTGCGTTACTTCCAAATTTGGTAACAGATCAATTCAAGGTCAATTCAATCCAACCAACTTTATTTTCCCCCTTAAGAGTAGGTCAACACGCTACCAATCATTTAACACTACCACCCTGTAGAGTGAACTCTGACCTTTCTCCTCGACCTCGTGTTTGATGATCTCCAGGTCCATGGTGAGCTCCTCCATCTTCTCCTTCAGTGCCTCCACCTCCACCTGCAAGCTCTCCGACCGCTCCTCGGCCATCTCCTTGTCCAGTGTGGCCATCTCGATGGCGTCCGCCGTGTCTGACATCTCCTCCATGTAGCGGTCCTTAGACTCCAGGGCCTCCCGAGCATCCTGAATGACGAGAGTTGACATCAGTAATCTCACTTTACATACAAGACAATTACATCAGTTACCCTCATCAGTTACCCTGTAAGAAAAATAAGAACTTTTGCCAAATAGAATATCATGTTTTACTGTTCATTGAAAATGTTTCTTATCTAACAGGGAAAGTGGACAGGTACCCATAAAGAGACATCAACGTGATTTATTAATTTCTATGGTGGGTACTAGTACTTGTTACCTTCTTGGCCTCTTTGAGTTGTTTCTGCAGGTCGGCCTGCTGCTCCTGCATCTTGGTCTTCCATTCCTGCAGCTGCTCCAGCTGGATCTTGTACTTCTCCAGCTCCTTCAGCTTGACCTTGTCCTCTGCCCGCTTCATCTTCAGGGTCTCCAGCTTCTCCTCTAGATCCTTCACCTGACCTCGCAGAGACTCCTCCTCCTGGGGGAAGAACGGAATAAAGAAGTGGAAAGAGAGAGCGGCAAGAGGGAGGTGCACACAGAGAATCACTTCATGTTGATGTGTGGTCAATTGGGAAAGGCATTTTTAACCCCGAGAGAGGTGATAGTTGACATCTCAGAGAGTGACTGGAGTCTAAAGCACCCGCACATAAAACCCACACACAGCTCAAATACATGCTCCCACCACCAAGAACCATCGTTACAGTGACACAGTTCCACTGACGTGAAACCAAAGATGGAAACTCTGCCCTCTATGGGCACATTTGGGAAGTGCAGTAGTAGTGAGGTTGAGGAGAAGTACTCTTCTGAAACACCCTGTGAACTCAGTTAGTCAAACAACATGCCCAGGCCAGATCTACGCATGCGTCCAGATAATGTTACCCTACCTGCTTAGATACGGGAGGCTCAGCCTGTTTACAATGACAACATGAATAGAACAGTCAACAGATGATATGACAAATGAGGAAACAATGGATTGAGGTGATACCTTGGGCATAGATTAGTGGTACCCGACTCTGGTTCTGGAGAGCTTCAGGTTAGGCAGGCTTTTGTTCCAGCCCAGCACTAAAACATCTATCAACTTATCAAAGTCATAATGACTATTTGACTATGGTGTTTTCTTGCTGTGCTAGAACAAAAGCCTACACACAGTACACACATTGTAACTCTCAAGAACCAGAATTAGTGTACACTACCTTAGCTAATGATCTAATTGGGCAGGGTGTGTTGTGGACTGACCTTGCTAGGGGTGGCAGGGGGAGGCGCTCCGGGCGTGGCGGGGGTGCCGCTGGGCAGGGGGACGACGGGAGCCCCCAGTGCACCCTTGGAAGACAGGCTGCCCTCACTGACATCCTCCCTGGAAAGAGAGCTGGACAGACCAGAGGCGGGGGTGGCTAAGACTCGGGGGGTCTGGGGAGGGGAGGAGAAGAGAAGGGGGGCAGGGAGAGATGGAGAAAAGATAGAAAGAGAAAGGGGAGAGAATAGGAAGGAATCGAGAAATAAAAGTAAAACGCATGTAAAAGAGAAAACTACATCCGTGAGACAGTACCATTACCCGTTAATCCCAGTGATCATAGAGAAAGAGACTGCCACCCAGAACACAGGTACATAGCCTGGTCCCAGATCAATTTGCTGTCATTTGCCCATAAGGAGTTGGCAAGCGAGCAGAAACAGACTGGCACTCAGGCTAAGAACAGACGAACAAACCCATGTGAACTAAGGTCAACCCATGGTAAAGTGAACCTGTCATAGTGAGTCAACACACCTGGCACACAGGTGATAAAACGCCACACCCAGTGCCATATAAGTCTCCCCTTACTGTGCTGATCTGGCCTACAATAAAAAGTATCAACTGTCCTTGAAGGAACTGGCACAGGTTAACTGAACTATATGGAAAAAGGTGAACTCTGGTCGTAGATGGTTGCTAAACTACAGCAGCAAGTTACTATTTCCCTTTTGTGGGGACTTGGGTTGAAAAACAAACTATATACGCTGTAGTCATTCCAGTTATTGTAAGGATTTTGACCTTTGACCAATGACCAGAAGGACCAGAGTTCACCCCTCCAGGACGTGAGTTGGTCTCTCCCTGGGGGGAGGGGGTGGTTTGAGGCCTGGAACGTACCATGAGGAGGGAGGGGAGGGAGCTGGAGGAGGAGAGGCAACCAGGAGTGTTCAACTGTTGTGTGTGATAAAGTAGACTCTGTTAGGGCTCAAAGAACTGTCTGCGATCTCTTCCTGTGGGCATTCTCTATATCAACTTTATACACTCTACTACACCCACATTCTATAGTTAGGCCGATGCAGATACACACACTCCATGTAGAGTGTGTGAAATACTGCATGTTAAATATTGGCTACTATCGGAGTAGACCTATATGATGTACACTGTAGCAGGAATATCGCACTCTGAACATAATTTCTAGACTGTAGATGACTTTTGCATTCCTAATCTGTTACATTCCTACAACATCCATACCTAAGAGCTATAACCCATGTTTCATTTCATACACAAAATGACAGACAGGTGAACTCTTCCCTCTTAGTACCCCTGTTACCTCACTGAATGGCTCAGTCTGATATTCAAAAGCTCACCTTGGTACTACGGCGGGTTACGAACTGGAGGAGGGTGGGTAGAGGCGGAGGAGAGGATAGAGGACACATACACAGATAGACATACATAGGCCCAGCAGAGGACGCGAGGGCAGCAATTAGCAGTACGAGAGGAGCAGAAATACACAGGGTTAAGATTAGTCTACACACAGATATCACTCTACAGGCAGGATTACTACTGTGTGTTACTGGATTAACCACTTAAGTCTTTATGCAAGTATGTACTGACCATAACTACTGTGTTCAAAATCTGAAGACATACTGTAACAGATTAGTGGGTGAAGGCGATTTTTTTTTAAGTATATCAAATTAGTTCAAATTCAAAACCCAAGTGATGTCCAGGCACAAACACGGCGCATCACAATGCAAGCAAGCATACACTTGTCTCAGAAAGGTTAACCAAAAAATACAAATCTAAAAAAAAAAGTGCGTAACAGCCCAAAAATGTGAAATCATGCTCCCAAATGTCTCAAGAAATCAAAGGGAAAAAAATGTGCACACAAAATGTCCATGTAAAACAATTGAGGTATAAACTGCGAAAGATAAACTACAGAAAATATATTACTGTTGAGCAAAAATATAACCCGGAATAGCCAAATTCTAAATTAAAAAAAAATGCTGATGTGTTGGAAAAGAAAACGTGACAAGCAAGGACCATGGCAAGGCAGATGAGCACAGTTTAAATATCTCTACCTTCTTGGGAATGTGCATCTGTAACGGTATTCGGGGGGGAGAGGAGAGGGGGATAGAGAGAAGTAGGGGAAAGGGAGGACAATCACTTGAAAAAGGAGAAATGGGAGGGAGGGGAAGAGAGGGACGGGGTATAAATCAGCACAAGGGCACAAATCATTCTAAAACAAACAAAAATATATTGTCTGTATTTTTACTGCACCTGTTTGACTGATTTCGGAGTCTCAGGAATGTCTGGGGGGGAAAAAAAGATTGTTATCTCAAACTCATTATGGTTTATAAACTACTTGTAAAAAAAAAAAAAAAAATTGGTATCATCAATGTAAAGTTTTACAGTGTAGCATACGATTAGCACCAGGGTCAGTATTCAAAGTCTATGTATGAGTGCTGATCTAGGATCAGGTCCCCTCTGTCCATGTAATCTTATTAATAATCATTTGAAAGGCAAAACTGATCCTAGATCACACTGCTGCTCTGAGACGCTTTATGAGCATGGGCCCAGACCCTGTAGGAGGCCGAAATGACGGTATAAAAGCTTTGTTATCCAGCTCACCTTTCTGCTTGGGCAGGAACTTGGCAGTGGCCGCTTCTAGGGTGTCTGGAGAGGTGGCACTGGATCCATCTTCCACTAGCTGGATCTGACAAAGATAAAGAGGGAGAGAGATGCTCAATACGTCAGTCCACCACAGAGTGCGTATTTGTGAATACTATTGTTCCTATGCAAGTAGTTTATGCCCACTAAAATGAATGTCTCATCATCAAAGATCATCTCTTCCCCTTATGCGTGAGTGCGTGCATCTGCATTGGAGTGCATACAGTGCATTCGGAAAGTATTCAGAACCCTGCTGTTTAATTATTTGTTACTTTAATTTTTCAATATTTTACTTAACACATTTCTTTTTCTTAACTTCTTAAAGCATCATTGGTTAAGGGCTTGTAAGTAAGCATTTCACTGTAAAGTCTACACCTGTGATAAATGTGACAAATTAAATTTTATTTGATTTTTTCCACATTTTGTTACTTTGCAACCTTATTCTAAAATGGATAAAATAATTCCCCACCCCCCCTCTATCTACACACAATACCCCATAATGGCCAAGCAAAATCAGTAAAAGTAATAATAATCTGAAATATCACATTTACATAAGTATTCAGACTTTACTCAGTACTTTGATGAAGCACCTTTAGCAGCAATTACGGCCACAAGTCTTCTTGGGTATAACGCTACAAGCTTGGCACACCTATATTTGGGAAGTTTCTTCCATTATTCTCTGCAGATCCTCTCAATCTCTGTCAGGTTGAATGGGGAGCGTCGCAGCACAGCTATTTTCAGGTCTCTCCAGAGATGTTTGATCGGGTTCAAGTCCGGGCTCTGGCTGTGCCACTCAAGGACATTTAGAGACTTGTCCCGAAGCAACTCCTACATTGTCTTGGCTGTGAACCTTTGCCCCAGTCTGAGGTCCTGAGCGCTCTGGAGAAGGTTTTCATCTGTACTGGATCTCTTGACTAGTCTTCCAGTCCCTGCCGCTAAAAAACATCCCCACAGCATGATGCTGCCACCACCATGCTTCACCGTAGGGATGGTGCCAGGCTTCCTCCAGACGTGACACTGGCATTCAGGCCAAAGAGTTCAATCTTGGTTTCATCAGACCAGAGAATCTTGTTTCTCATGGTCTGTGAGTCCTTTAGGTGCCTTCTGGCTAACTCCAAGCGGGCTGTAAAGTGCCTTTTACTGAGGAGTGGCTTCCGTCTGGCCACGTTACCTAAAGGCCTGATTGGTGGAGTGCTGTAGAGATGGTGTCCTTCTGGAAGGTTCTCCCATCTCCACAGAGGAACTCTGGAGCTCTGTCAGAGTGACCATGGGGATCTTGGTCTCCTCACTGACGAAGGCCCTTCTCCCTCGATTGCTCAGTTTGGCCGGGAAGCCAGCTCTAGGAAGTGTCTTTGTGATTTCAAACTTCTTCCATTTAAGAATGATAGAGGCCACTGTGTTCTTGGGGACCTTCAACGCTGCAGAAATGTTTTGGTACCCTTCCCCAGATCTGTGCCTCGACAAAATCCTGTCTCAGAGCTCTACAGACAATTCCTTCTACCTCATGGCTTGGTTTTTGCTATGAAATGCACTGTCAAGGGTGGGACCATATAGACAGGTGCGTGCCTCAATGTCCAATCAATTGAATGTACTACAGCTGGACTCCAATCAAGTTGTAGAAACATATCAAGGCTGACCAATGGAAACAGGATACACCTGAGCTCAATTTCGAGTCTCATAGCAAAGGGTCTGAATACTTATGTAAATAAGGGATTTCTGTTTTTTATTTTTTATAAATTTGCTGACAGTTCTAAAAAATAATTTTTCGCTTTGTCATTATTGGGTATTGTGTGTAGATTGATGAGGACAAACAATTTAAATCAATTTTAGAATGAGGCTGTAACGTAACAAAATGTGGAAAAAGTAAAGGGGACTGAATACTTTCCGAATGCACTGTATGAAGTGTCTATATCGTGTGACGTGTAAGCTTAGCTTACCTGGGACTGGCGCACGAAGATACCACAGTTCTCATCACATTGAAAGTATCTCTTCCCCTGGACCGTGCCGTCGTTCTTGCCCTTGGGCTCGTCCAGGATCACGCCCACCCACTTGCCAGTGGCAAAGAGCGTGGCGCCCACGTAAGCCACCGTGCCACGCTGACCCTTACCGATCACCTCCACCACCGAGCCCACCTTGGCCGGCTTGCCGCCCCCGTCCGCACTCATCTTGCTCAGGAGGGGGCTGCTGAAGAGCTGGGGAGGGGGGAGAAAGAGGGGGACACAGAAGGACATTAGAGGGTGGAGCAGAGTCCACTAATGGTTGCTGGAAGGACAGAGAGCAAGGACTGTTGTTGTACACTGAGCCACTGTAAGTGGTCAGTAAGGACACTTTGATTTTGTTATCATTAAGACTTTAAACCATGAAATGTGTCATTTAAGTGAATAATAGTTGATGGGGGGGAATGGATATGCCATCAACTCGATGCCCCATTAGTTGCCTGGCTACCCAGACTCGCTGCACCACGCCCACGGACGTTAGTTTCTTCTCTGCAATGAGTCTGGATCAGAGTACCTCCCTGATCCCAGGCCCATCTGATTGGTCCAGAAACTGATTGGTTGGGCCGGAACACGTGGGTGAAGCGGCGGTTTGTAAATTCGTCATTGGCTTTGATACTCTGAATGGTTAGAGCCAATCCAATCGCTGGTGACTTTGTTTTGCACAATGCCTCTCGTCACCACAAACAACTTCAATGTTGGCAGTCTCAGACTCAAGTGAAGAAGTGGGCTCCCAAGTGGCACAACGCAGTGCTACATGCATCACTACAGGCACCCTGGTTCGAATCCAGGCTCTCTCACAACTGGCCGTGATTGGTTGTCCCATAGGGGGGCACACAATTGGCCCAGCGTCATCTGGGTTTGGCCGGTGTAGGCCGTCATTGTAAATAAGAATTAGTTCTTAACTGACTTGCCTAGTTAAAAAAATATTAGAGTGAGTCGTCAGGCTACCACATTTGGCATAGTTCCCTGTGAATATCAGACAGCTGACTCCTGTCTACTAGCTAGGCCATATAGACAGCTATGAAGAAGCTGAGGGAAAATATATGATAAAAGGCCTATTCCACAACAAGCACTAGATTCAAAAAACATATTGTTGATGACATATCATTAGGCCTAGTTCCCTTTGTCTGAATGTCAACCAGCTGACTCGTCGATAGCTAGGCCAGACAGCTGACTGCTGGGACACAGAGAGCCTGAGGACACAGTCACACACCCAGTCATATGGTTCAGCACCCTGTAACCATTACAGCCAGCAGACAGCACCACTCACTGTCTAGACACAGAGAAACTCATTCATAAAAATGATCAAATGGGGGCAGTGGAGGATCTTGAAACATATTTCGGTCTTCGGGGAGGCAATGCCATGTGAGATGAGACCAGATTCACGGTAGCTAGCCTTATGGATATCGTCCAAAGGGCAGACAACTGGGAGGACTAGCCAGGATCCAATCATGGCAGGAATGGTGTTAGAAGAAGGAGAAACTGAGTTCCCATGTATGCCATTGGTAATAACATTGGAATAAAATGAACCACCAGGAAATACCCTTCAAAACTGGAATAGTCCACCCATCCGAACCATGACTTCTTCAGATGAAGAGGTGAACAGATCGTGGAGCCACAACATGTTAGATCATCATCACCAACATCATCATCTACAGGACCTTGCTGTATCGCCTGCACTGTGAGTAAAACCATTATTTTATCTTCATTTCTTTGCCAGCAGTATCAACACAAAAACTCCTCTTGATACAGTTCAGTTCTCAAAAGGTGGCACAATAACAACATTTTTTAAAATGTAAATCAAATCAAATGTAGATAGCTATTTTGCCTATGACTAGTAATTGGCTTACTTTTGCTGTATGTTCAATCAAATAAATGTAGCTATAGCCTAAAGACAAGCACTAGCCAAGTTTTAGGCAGAATATCAGATAGGACTCACCAAGCTGCCCCGGCCAATACCCAGGCCCATCGCCGGGACGGCCACAGAATGCCGCCTGCGCATTCCAGCCATATTGACTTGTCTTATTTATCACCAAAAACAATTGTATCAAACAAACAGTGAAAGCTTCTCTCTCTCTCTCTCCTCTTAACTTCTCTATATGTCCTTGCAAGAGGAGACAGGAGAGGAGTGCAAAAGGGGAGGGTCTAACTGGATGCTATAGAGTGGTGAGGAGGAGTCGTCTACCGTGTCCGGAAGAGACTTCACCGTTAATTTTCTGGATTCAGGGTTCACTCAAACATTGTTTAAATCTTTCCTTTAGCATTAACAGTTAAAACTGATTTCGGCACTGTAAATCGATTCGCTCTCTTTAAATAGATATAATCTGATGTAGCCTATTGTTTCAGTCTCTGAATTGTTTCATCGAACTTTCGCTGCCAGGGCCCAAAAAAATAAAAAATCTGTCTCCTGATTTAACCGAGTGTGCATATGCACCCAGCTAAATCCTGTCCCAAGCTTGTTTTTCCCAGTTTTCCCTTGCTAAACTATTCCAGTTTTCATCATCATTGCCCAACTTCATAAATACTGGACCCTCAAATTCAAAACTCCTTTGCTAGTTATACAATCATGTCACTAAGAAATCCCCTGGAAAGAAACTTAAATTATTTATTGTTTGTAGAATAGTCATGACTGGTTCAAACCATCTGTCGTAAGACAACTCTGGCGAAGGATATCATTGCTACTTAACACAGATTAATGTTCAATTTTGAGATCCACCGGCGTCATTGGCTTTTATTTAACCTTTATTTAACTAGGCAAATCAGTTAAAAACAAAATCTTATTTACAATGACGGCTTACCCCGGCCAAACCCTAACCCGGACGATGGTGGGCCAATTCTGCACCGCCCTATGGGACTCCCAATCACGGCCGGTTGTGATACATCCTGGAATCGAACCAGGGTCTGTAATTATGCCTCAAGCCCTGAGATGCAGTGCCTTAGACCGCTGCGCCACTCGGGAGCTCCCAAGGCTTAAGGTTAGCTGGACGTTTCTGACTGGTCTTGAAACTGTGACAACTGGTAGCCTCTCCCTGCTTGGCTCAATGGGATATGTAGTGATTTTTTCCAACACAGTCTGGTACCTTTAACGTTTTTTTAAACTGACTATCGTATTTCTTGATTAAATCAGACGTTATTAATATAATGAGTAATCCAAGAACATTACAGGCTAATTGACATGAGAAAACTAGAGAAAATAGCAACTCTACGGAGCGCAAAGGTGTACAATGAATGGCTAAATTACTTCCGGACACAGAGTCTGCAAAGCTCCTCCTCACCACTGTTATTGATGCTTCAGCATTCAACAATTCTTTTAAGTGAGCCGGTGTACTTCTGCCCAATCCAAGTAAGTAAACAATAACATTGTAGTCTCCCTGTAGTAGACTGATAAGGATCTCTGTAGCTACTAAAAAAAAATCATCACTCAGTCAGTGTGAAAGAATGCGTTTCTAATTATGCTCACGCCAGCACTGTCATTGTTACCAATGGAAACGCTCATCCTCAGTAGTATCTATTTCAGAGGTTGTTAGTTCATCCTGCCCTGTAAGGTCAGGTGAAAGTATCTGTCATTTAAATTAACAATGTTTAATGTTACAGATACCATCACCTGTCACATTAAAAGTAACAATCGAAATGTAATTGTTAGTTGCGGGACCAAACTAGGTGAAAGCG
Organism: Salvelinus fontinalis; assembly: GCF_029448725.1. Lineage (NCBI taxonomy): Eukaryota > Metazoa > Chordata > Actinopteri > Salmoniformes > Salmonidae > Salvelinus > Salvelinus fontinalis. The sequence goes on from NC_074675.1 coordinate 32,538,129, forward strand.
TCATCAAGCACAAACATTATAACAGTTGACAAGCTAAGATAGCTAGTTAGCCAGCTAGGTTCAGTGGTTCAAGTTAATTAAGGGAACGTCAGTTAGCTAGTGAGGGACATAACCGGCGCATGCGCGACTAGCTAGATATTTAGGGTGTGTTTCGCGGAGGACTAGGCAGTTAACGTTACACTAAATATTATGGTAACGTTTGCTAACCAGCTAGCTAACGTTAGTCAGTCAAAATATGATTGTAAAGTTAGCTCGAGCAAACACATCAGCTAACGTTAGTCTGTCAGTACTGTTAGCTACCCTGACTACTCTACTAAATATCTCTTCATAGCTTCAGTTTTCCAACAAAAAGTAGCACTAACGTTAGTGAGTTATCAAATAAATTAATTTGCTGCTAGCTACAGTAGCTAAATCAACAATAAATGCAATTTCATTAGCTATCTAGTGAACGTTAGCTAAATGCTAACGTTAAATGGTAGTCTAAACGTCAATCATCTTGAAAAGATAGCTAGCTTAGCCACTTACTTGCAAATAGACAAAGTTATGTTCGTTGAAAAAAATCTACTGATTTCCCAACAAACTTGTTGGTATAACACTAGAAAAAGATCTACAGGTAGGGTTAGTTAGCAAAATGCAATGTCCACCTAGCTAACGTTACACCAATTTACAGTGTTCGTTGCACATTTTTGTCAGAATAAAAGTCGTCTACTTCCGCTTCTTTGGAATTCAGCATAAAAGTCCGTCTGACAAAAGTGACATTTGAAATGTGTTCATTGGAATTTTATTACAGTAGTTTCAATAACAAGGCCCAATACATAACAAATTTCAAAACATCTGAGCCCTATACAGTACTACGAATCAGGTTTAAGTCAGCAAGGTCAAATTAGTTCAACTCAGGATAACCTTTACCACGAAAGTGGCTCACCTTTTAGCTAGATATATCTCTATGGCAATGAATCATTCAGAACTAACCTGCTCTGGGGCAGGTTAACTCAGGACTAAATCCATTTATTCTGAATTAAGTGTCTTGAGCCACAACCCAGCTAACAACAAATGTTCCCATAACTTTTGGGGCAGTGGGTAGCCAAGTGGTTAGCGCATTAGACTAGTAACCGAAAGCTTGCAAGATCAAATCCCCAAGCTGACAAAATAATTACCAAAATAACAAAATAAAAAACTTATAAAGAACTTACCCAAGACATAGACATATCTGATATTGGCAGAAAGCTTACATTCTTGTTAATCTAACTGCACTGTCAAATTTACAGTAACTATTACACTGAAATAATACCATGCTATTGTTTGAGGAGAGTGCACAATTTTGAACATGAAAAGTTATTAATAAACAAATTAGGCACATTTGGGCAGTCCTGATACAACATTTTAAATAGCAATCCAATGGTTCATTGGATCAGTCTTAAACTTTGCACACACCTTGATTCCATCTAGTGGCCAAAATCTAAATTGCACCTGGGCTGGAATAATACTTTATGGCCTTTCTCTTACATTTCAAAGATGATGGTACAAAAAAAATACAAAAGAACGGTTGTTTTTTTCTTTGAATTATCTTTTACCAGATCTATTGTGTTATATTCTACTACATTCCTTTCACATTTCCATAAACTTCAAAGTGTTTCCTTTTACAGGGCCTATCCTTGCTTCAGGGCCTGAGCTACAGGCAGTTAGATTTGGGTATGTCATTTTAGGCGAAAATTGAAAAAAAGGGGCTAATCCTTAAGAGGTTTTAATGTTCTAGACATGTTAAATGAGAACTTTGCAAGGATATTCATGTTCATTCATGTCCAGTTTTCTGTGGGTTAGGAGAATAGTCCATCAACTTTCCACCAAACATACACAAAACATGGATGCCTTGTTCTCAGAACATAAGATATTAATGTTCTAGACGCATTTTATAGGAATGTTTCAAAAACCATTTGTGTCCCAGAAAAAACTAAGCTATATGGAATTATTTTAAGAAGGTCATATCGGGGATCATTTTGCTATTTGATTATGAATTTTAAGACCTCTTAGAGCTTAAAAAAATGTACTTACATTTTGTACAATCTGGGCCTTACATACATAAGGGCACTCTTCGGCGTTTACCGTAGGATCGATGAGGATCTCCATGTTGGAAGTGTACGATTCCTTACTAGACGTCTGCAGCTGTTATTAAAATAGGCCGACGGCCTCGGGTCGTCCCCCAGGGCCCGGTCTTCCGTGAAGTCATCAAATAAAGTCTCTCGGACATTTGGTTTCCGCGTTATAAAATGTTACATTTTTGGAAATTTTTACCAGAAAATTCCACCAGATTGCGACTAGATGCTTATGACATGGACAAATGGACAAAACATCACCAAATGGACATGGCCGTTTCTCGTAAATGGAAAAGACTTGGAAGACGAAACTGGGTGAGCACAGGTTTGGCCAAATGTACTTTTAGCCCTGAAACAAGATGGCATCGAGGCCTCAACGCTCTTTGAGTTAATGCCCATTTTCTTGGATTAAAGGTCGAAATTGATAATACAGAGTTAACTTGACCACTTCACGTCAAAGTACATAAACCTATGGTGTAAGGAAAAATAGAACCAGCCATTTATCGTAATTTACGAGAAATTGTGCAACGTCCGTTTGATGATGGTTAAACAAATGTGGGGTTCTTTCCAAAAAGTTATTGATCCAGTTGCGGCGTGTTAAGGTGAATCCGTTAAGGCAGGTTTCGGAGCTTTATGTGATTTCTGTGATTTTCTGTGAGGGCTTACAGACGCACAGAGCCTGCAATAGTTACCTGCATTCAAACCATCAAAGAACCGTCAGACCTAGAGTTCTGAAACTTTATAAACCTGTTCTAGAGCTTAAGTCGGTAGTACACTGTGAGTTATGTTGCTCTAGAAGGTTCTCAGGCCGAGAAACAGCCTCGTCCATTTGCAATAACTTCAATTCATTTTATACGTTGCGAAAATGACAACACTTAAAAAAGTACCAAAATCACAAGACTAGGTGCATTGAAACCGCCTCAGCCCATAGAGACGGACCCTAAAGTTCTTGTCTGATAGCTCTTCCAGGAACCCCGTAGCAACGCCCGTAAAAAGTGCATTTTCAGCACTAATTAAGGTCGCTGCTTGGTCAATGAATGACCTATCAAGCCGAAACTCAGGATTCGGTGTTGCCTCAGCTAGGCCTAGACATAATGTCAGAACTGGACCAGCAGCTAGAACGTAACTACGTGTTTTACGTTTTTTTGAATGGTTTTAACAGAAGGAGTGAATTTTGGGCCGGCTCTGAATGTGTGATAATTGGCTTCTAACGAGTTGGACAAAGTGGGTTTGGTGTCAGTATGTAAACTCATCAAAAAAAGAAACATCTTCTCACTGTCAACTGCATTCATTTTCAGCAAACGTACATGTGTAAATATTTGTATGAACATAACAAGATTCAACAACTGAGACATAAACTGAACAAGTTCCACAGACATGTGACTAACAGAAATAGAGTAATGTGTCCCTGAACAAAAGTAACAGTCAGTATCTGGTGGAAATCACGCACAGAACGAGCAGTATGGCTGGTGACAATGTCATGCTGGAGGGTCATGTCAGGGTCAGCCTGCAGGAAGGGTACCACATGAGGGAGTCTTCCATGTAACGCACAGCGTTGAGATTGCCTGCAATGACAACAAGCTCAGTCCGATGATGCTGTGACACACCGCCCTAGACCACGACGGACCCTCCACCTCCAAATCGATCCCGCTCCAGAGTACAGGCCTCGGTGTAACGGTGTAACGCTCATTCCTTCAACGATAAACGCGAATCCAACCATCATCCCTGGTGAGACAAAACCGCGACTCATCAGTGAAGAGCACTTTTTGGTCCAGCGATGGGTTGGGTGGGTTTGTGCCCATAGGCGACGTTGTTACCGGTGATGTCTGGTGAGGACCTGCCTTACAACAGGCCTACAAGCCCTCAGTCCAGCCTCTCACAGCCTATTGCGGACAGTCTGAGCCCTGATGGAGGGATTGTGTGTTCCTGGTGTAACTCGTGCAGTTGTTGTTGCCATCCTGTACCTGTCCCGCAGGTGTGATGTTCGGATGTACCGATCCTGTGCAGGTGTTGTTACACGTGGTCTGCCACTGCGAGGACGATCAGCTGTCCGTCTTGTCTCCCTGTATTGCTGTTTTAGGCGTCTCACAGTACGGACATTGCAATTTATTGCCCTGGCCACATCTGCAGTCCTCATGCCTCCTTGCAGCATGTCTTAGGCACGTTCATACAGATGAGCAGGGACCCTGGACATCTTTCTTTTGGTGTTTTAAAGAGTCAGTAGAAAGGCCTCTTTAGTGTCCAAAGTTTTCTTAACTGTGACCTTAATTGCATACCGTCTGTAAGCTGTTAGTGTCTTAATGACCGTTCCACAGGTGCATGTTCATCAATTGTTTATGGTTCATTGAACAAGCATGGGAAACAGTGTTTAAACCCTTTACAATGAAGATCTGTGAAGTTATTCGGATTTTTACGAATTAACTTTGAAAGAGAGGGTCCTGAAAAGGAGATGTTTTTTTTTTGTTGCTGCGTTTATAAATTTGGTGTCATTGTGATATCTTATTGACTGATGGCTAACTTGATGGCAGTATAATATATTGGCATTGTACATTTGGACAGTTTACATTTCCAATGTATTTATTGAGGGATTTACCATCACCAAATGGACAGGCTGAAATCAACACCAACGAGCAGGACATTGCACCAATGGGACTTGCATCTCATTGCATCTTATTGCATCAACAAGCAATGGAGAGGAACCACTTTAACTTCTCGTCCATCCCGAGTTCAGCGAGCCAGTCAATTGGGCATTTCTGCACTATATTAGACCATGTCCAATTTGTGATGGTAAATGCCCATTGTAAGACATTGCAAATGGACAGTTTACATTTGTCCATTTCCAATGTATATAATGAGGGATTTTCCATCACCAAATGGACAGGCTGAAATCAACACCAACGAGCGATGGAGCGGAACCACAATCACTGCTCGGTCTTCCCGAATTCAAGGAGCCAGTCAATTGGGCATTTCTGCAGTATGTTAGAGCATGTCCAATTCGTGATGGTAAATGCCCATTGTAATACATTGCAAATGGACAGCTGTGCAACTGGTAATTGAATGGGTTACCAGGAGCGATTTTTAATATGGCTCTAAATGGCTTCAGGGTGGTGCTAGGGGTCCATGGCCGGGTAGGGCGCCATGTGTTTAGTGAGTCCATCAGATCAAGCGGTAGGGATGACCAGGGATGTTCTCTTGATAAGTGTGTGAATTTGCCCGTTTTCTTGTCCTGCTAATCATACAAAATGTAACGAGTACTTTTGGGTGTCAGGGTAAAGTTATGGAGTAAAAAGTATAATTTTCTTTAGGAATGTAGTGAAGTTAAAGTAAAAGTTGTCAAAAAATAGTAAAGTACAGATACTGACAAAAACTACTTAAGTAGTGCTTTCAAGTATTTTTAATGAAGTACTTTACACCCCTGTCTAAGGGAGTATTTATATGCCAACTCACCCTTTCTGTCTCTCACTTGCTGTTTTGCAGCAACAGTCTTCAAATGACCTTCCACCTCCCAACCACCACCAACCTTCCACCTCCCCACCACCACCAACTAAAGGACCATCTTCGGATCCTCGTTCTCCCAGCGGGGGAGGGTTTCGATGCCAGCTGCCCAGCAGAGTGCAACATGTCATCAGCATCTGGCTCTGAGGAGCATTCCTCTGAGACGAGGACTACCCCAAACTATTCAATTAAATTCCATGTTGCATTCTGTCTCTGTTGTCATTCAGTTAAGCCTGTACTCGATTGAACTACACTGCTCAAAAAAATAAAGGGAACACTTAAACAACACAATGTAACTCCAAGTCAATCACACTTCTGTGAAATCAAACTGTCCACTTAGGAAGCAACACTGATTGACAATAAATTTCACATGCTGTTGTGCAAATGGAATAGACAAAAGGTGGAAATTATAGGCAATTAGCAAGACACATTTGCACATTTGTGGCCTGCTGGAGGTCATTTTGCAGGGCGCTGGCAGTGCACCTCCTTGCACAAAGGCGGAGGTAGCGGTCCTGCTGCTGGGTTGTTGCCCTCCTACGGCCTCCTCCACGTCTCCTGATGTACTGGCCTGTCTCCTGGTAGCGCCTGCATGCTCTGGACACTACGCTGACAGACACAGCAAACCTTTTTGCCACAGTTCGCATTGATGTGCCATCCTGGATGAACTGCACTACCTGAGCCACTTGTGTGGGTTGTAGACTCCGTCTCATGCTACCACTAGAGTGAGAGCACCGCCAGCATTCAAAAGTGACCAAAACATCAGCCAGGAAGCATTGGAACTGAGAAGTGGTCTGTGGTCACCACCTGCAGAATCACTCCTGTTTTGGGGGGTGTCTTGCTAATTGCCTATAATTTCCACCTTTTGTCTATTCCATTTGCACAACAGCATGTGAAATTTATTGTCAATCAGTGTTGCTTCCTAAGTGGACAGTTTGATTTCACAGAAGTGTGATTGACTTGGAGTTACATTGTGTTATTTAAGTGTTCCCTTTATTTTTTTGAGCAGTGTATGTACTGTCTGTTTGGTGGGACATTGATGGAATATTCTCCTAACCCTCAGAAAACTGGACACATTAATGTTCTTGCAAGGTCCCATTAAATGTGTCTAGAACATTAACGTTCTATATTCTGAGAACATTGTAAAGAGCTTCTATATAAGTTCTGTTTGACATTAAGGGAATGTTCTAACTTTAACACCAAACCATGCTAAAAAGGTTCTCACTAACATAGATAGAATGTTCCTAACTAACTAACGGAAAACTGGACACTCAAACATTAGAGGAACATTACGTGTAAGATTGCAAAAACGTTCTCTCTCCCTAGAATTGCTGGCTTGGAAGTTGAGGACCAATGAAATCAGATACCCTTCCTCTCACAAAGATTGTGTCATCATCACCTTTATTTGAGGAAGACTAATGATTCAATATTTCATTCATCAAATTTTTTTTGTGTGTTTTATGTTAAAGGGATACTTCAGGATATTTCCAATCAAATCCTTTATCTACTTCCCCAGAGTCAGATGAACTCATGGATACCATTTTTATGTCTCTGCATCCAGTATGAAGAAAGTTATAGCACAATGACTGGAAGTCTATGGTATCAACTAGCATGCTAGCAGTTACCATAGACTTCCAATCATTGCACAATGACATTGTGCAGAGACATAAAAATGGCATCCTCAAGTTCATCTGACTCTGGGGCAGTACATAAAGGGCTTCATTGCCAAAATCCTGAAGCATCCCTTTAAAATACCTATCACATTACAAATTTAATAATGACAGTATTTGCTTTCCAAACTGTACATTTTTCACTCAATTCTATTTTGAAATTTGCAGGCAAACTGACAGCCGCAACCAAACATAGACATATAGGCCTAATCCATAGATTGCATTTCGCAATCAAGTCAAGACTGGCAGACTTTCTTCAGTCAAATTGCCAGGGTTAGAGGTTCCAAACCCCTTCTACAGATTATATGTATATGGCCACAACACAACAAGTGAAAGGAGTGGGAAAAAGTGGTCATGCACACCAAAGCACATCAAAGACTGCATTAACAATTGCAGAGGAGTCATCCCCATTGGGGGCACAGGGGCACGTGCCCCCTCAGATTTATCCTGTTAAAAATATTTAATAAATAGTAATCATATTTTTGGTTGATGTCTCTCTGTAATACTAATAGCCACCTAGACATTTTATGAAGTTAGCCATTTCAGGCTATGAATCAAGTTAGAGTAGCTAGATTGTCAAACTATTTTAGCTGGCATGCCTGTAGCAAGGTTGGTAGACTAGAAAAGCAAGCAATAACTAAATGTACTGAATAAGACTCACATTCCTTTCAATCTTTTACACTGTTCTTAGCAGCAATGCAGAGAAGAATATTTTGTTTCTTTTAAAAAAGAACCACCAGTGCAAAATTATCCAACCCCCCCAGCCATCCTCACGTACTTTGTGCCCCCTCAAACTTAGAGTGAATGACACCCGAGACAAATTCAAATAAAGATGGCACTTCTAAAAGCCTATTTCACACCAGTCTGCTGAATTTGCAAGATAACCTTTCTTTCATTTTGAGTTCGGCACAAATTAAAATGTGGCACTGACTCGCACATGGGTTGATGTTTCAGCATTGTCTCAATGAAGAGCTTAGAGTTCAACTAGCCATATGTGACATGCACGTGCAGTTACAAGCCTGCTAGAGCGACAGACAGATGAGCAATATCCACCATTGTAGTACGGAAGATTACATTTACATTACATTTAAGTCATTTAGCAGACGCTCTTATCCAGAGCGACTTACAAATTGGTGCATTCACCTTATGATATCCAGTGGAACAGCCACTTTACAATAGTGCATCTAACTCTTTTAAGGGGGGGGGGTTAGAAGGATTACTTTATCCTATCCTAGGTATTCCTTAAAGAGGTGGGGTTTCAGGTGTCTCCGGAAGGTGGTGATTGACTCCGTTGACCTGGCGTCGTAAGGGAGTTTGTTCCACCATTGGGGTGCCAGAGCAGCGAACAGTTTTGACTGGGCTGAGCGGGAACTGTACTTCCTCAGAGGTAGGGAGGCGAGCAGGCCAGAGGTGGATGAACGCAGTGCCCTTGTTTGGGTGTAGGGCCTGATCAGAGCCTGAAGGTACGGAGGTGCCGTTCCCCTCACAGCTCCGTAGGCAAGCACCATGGTCTTGTAGCGGATGCGAGCTTCAACTGGAAGCCAGTGGAGAGAGCGGAGGAGCGGGGTGACGTGAGAGAACTTGGGAAAGTTGAACACCAGACGGGCTGCGGCGTTCTGGATGAGTTGTAGGGGTTTAATGGCACAGGCAGGGAGCCCAGCCAACAGCGAGTTGCAGTAATCCAGACGGGAGATGACAAGTGCCTGGATTAGGACCTGCGCCGCTTCCTGCGTGAGGCAGGGTCGTACTCTGCGAATGTTGTAGAGCATGAACCTACAGGAACGGGTCACCGCCTTGATGTTAGTTGAGAACGACAGGGTGTTGTCCAGGATCATGCCAAGGTTCTTAGCACTCTGGGAGGAGGACACAATGGAGTTGTCAACCGTGATGGCGAGATCATGGAACGGGCAGTCTTTCCCCGGGAGGAAGAGCAGCTCCGTCTTGCCGAGGTTCAGCTTGAGGTGGTGATCCGTCATCCACACTGATATGTCTGCCAGACATGCAGAGATGCGATTCACCACCTGGTTATCAGAGGGGGGAAAGGAGAAGATTAATTGTGTGTCGTCTGCATAGCAATGATAGGAGAGACCATGTGAGGATATGACAGAGCCAAGTGACTTGGTGTATAGCGAGAATAGGAGAGGGCCTAGAACAGAGCCCTGGGGGACACCAGTGATGAGAGCACGTGGTGCGGAGACAGATTCTCGCCACGCCACCTGGTAGGAGCGACCTGTCAGGTAGGACGCAATCCAAGCGTGGGCCGTGCCGGAGATGCCCAGCTCGGAGAGGGTGGAGAGGAGGATCTGATGGTTCACAGTATCAAAGGCAGCCGATAGGTCTAGAAGGATGAGAGCAGAGGAGAGAGAGTTAGCTTTAGCAGTGCGGAGCGCCTCCGTGACATAGAGAAGAGCAGTCTCAGTTGAATGACTAGTCTTGAAACCTGACTGATTTGGATCAAGAAGGTCATTCTGAGAGAGATAGCAGGAGAGCTGGCCAAGGACGGCACGTTCAAGAGTTTTGGAGAGAAAAGAAAGAAGGGATACTGGTCTGTAGTTGTTGACATCGGAGGGATCGAGTGTAGGTTTTTTCAGAAGGGGTGCAACTCTCGCTCTCTTGAAGACGGAAGGGACGTAGCCAGCGGTCAAGGATGAGTTGATAAGCGAGGTGAGGTAAGGGAGAAGGTCTCCGGAAATGGTCTGGAGAAGAGAGGAGGGGATAGGGTCAAGCGGGCAGGTTGTTGGGCGGCCGGCCGTCACAAGACGCGAGATTTCATCTGGAGAGAGAGGGGAGAAAGAGGTCAAAGCACAGGGTAGGGCAGTGTGAGCAGAACCAGCGGTGTCGTTTGACTTAGCAAACGAGGATCGGATGTCGTCGACCTTCTTTTCAAAATGGTTGACGAAGTCATCAGCAGAGAGGGAGGAGGGGGGAGGAGGGGGAGGAGGATTCAGGAGGGAGGAGAAGGTGGCAAAGAGCTTCCTAGGGTTAGAGTCAGATGCTTGGAATTTAGAGTGGTAGAAATTGGCTTTAGCAGCAGAGACAGAAGAGGAGAATGTAGAGAGGAGGGAGTGAAAGGATGCCAGGTCCGCAGGGAGGCGAGTTTTCCTCCATTTCCGCTCGGCTGCCCGGAGCCCTGTTCTGTGAGCTCGCAATGAGTCGTCGAGCCACGGAGCAGGAGGGGAGGACCGAGCCGGCCTGGAGGATAGGGGACATAGAGAGTCAAAGGATGCAGAAAGGGAGGAGAGGAGGGTTGAGGAGGCAGAATCAGGAGATAGGTTGGAGAAGGTTTGAGCAGAGGGAAGAGATGATAGGATGGAAGAGGAGAGAGTAGCGGGGGAGAGAGAGCGAAGGTTGGGACGGCGCGATACCATCCGAGTAGGGGCAGTGTGGGAAGTGTTGGATGAGAGCGAGAGGGAAAAGGATACAAGGTAGTGGTCGGAGACTTGGAGGGGAGTTGCAATGAGATTAGTGGAAGAACAGCATCTAGTAAAGATGAGGTCAAGCGTATTGCCTGCCTTGTGAGTAGGGGGGGAAGGTGAGAGGGTGAGGTCAAAAGAGGAGAGGAGTGGAAAGAAGGAGGCAGAGAGGAATGAGTCAAAGGTAGACGTGGGGAGGTTAAAGTCACCCAGAACTGTGAGAGGTGAGCCATCCTCAGGAAAGGAACTTATCAGGGCGTCAAGCTCATTGATGAACTCTCCAAGGGATCCTGGAGGGCGATAAATGATAAGGATGTTAAGCTTGAAAGGGCTGGTAACTGTGACAGCATGGAATTCAAAGGAGGCGATAGACAGATGGGTCAGGGGAGAAAGAGAGAATGTCCACTTGGGAGAGATGAGGATCCCAGTGCCACCACCCCGCTGACCAGAAGCTCTCGGGGTGTGCGAGAACACGTGGGCAGACGAGGAGAGAGCAGTAGGAGTAGCAGTGTTATCAGTGGTAATCCATGTTTCCGTCTGTGCCAAGAAGTCGAGGGACTGGAGGGAAGCATAGGCTGAGATGAACTCTGCCTTGTTGGCCGCAGATCGGCAGTTCCAGAGGCTGCCTGAGACCTGGAACTCCACGTGGGTCGTGCGCGCTGGGACCACCAGGTTAGAGTAGCAGCGGCCACGCGGTGTGAAGCGTTTGTATGGTCTGTGCAGAGAGGAGAGAACAGGGATAGACAGACACATAGTTGACAGGCTACAGAAGAGGCTACGCTAATGCAAAGGAGATTGGAATGACAAGTGGACTACACGTCTCGAATGTTCAGAAAGTTAAGCTTACGTTGCAAAAAATCTTATTGACTAAAATGATATAGTACTGCTGGCTGGTGAAATAGGCTAGCTAGCAGTGGCTGCGTTGTTGGCTTTGTTTGAAAGTGTAGCTGGCTAGGTAACCTCTAACTGGCTAGGTAACCTCGACAATTACTCTAGACTACACAATTATCTTGGATACAAAGACGGCTATGTAGCCAGCTAAGATCAAACAAATCAAACTGTTGTACTGTAATGAAATGAAATGTAATACTACCTGTGGAGCAAAGCGGAATGCAATTACTCGCTCCAACCCGGAAGTGCGTATCGTAGAGGGAGAGGCAATAGAAGTGTTGTTTCTTGTATTATTGTCTTTTGTGTCTTTAGAGGACTGCTTCACCTTAATGTCCCCTTTCCCCCCTTTCCCTTTTCTTCTGTCCTTATTTTGTCCCACTTTGTCCCTTCTTTGTCCCTTCTTCTCTTCTGCCAACTAGACACTCCTTGTTAGCTAGCTAGCTTCTTCCAGGAAATAAAAAAGAAAAAAAAAAAGAAAAAAGAAGATGCCCGGAATGTGAAGCTAGCTAGCTTTTACAAAAGCCTGAGTAGATCTAGCTTGCTTCGTAGAATACCACTATGGACATGATATCACATAATGTAAACATAAAAACCAAGCCGACCTACATTCTAATCTCGCACACCTGCTGGATGGATAACTATGTGCACGTGGTAAATCCATGGTGGAGTACCAGAGACGGAAGAGGAAGTGAGACATCTCACTCGCTCCTTTTTTCTGGTTCATATACAGAATATAATACAAGTGCCATGATCTATCAATAGAGCTACAAAGGACCATATGCAGTGCCTTCAGAAAGTGTTTACACCTTTTGACTTGTCACTGACCTACACACAATACCCCATAATGTCAAAGTGGAATTATGGTTTTAAATATACTTAAGTATCAAAAGTAAAGGTATGAATCATTTAAAATTCCTTATATTAAGCAAACCAGACGGCACCATTTAAATATTACGGACAGCCAGGGGCACGCTTCAACACTCAGACATCATTTACAAATGAAGCATCTAGTGAGTCTGCCAGATCAGAGGCAGTAGGGATGACCAGCGGCGTTCTCTTGATAGAGTGGCTTGTGAAACTATTCACCCCCTTGGCATTTCTCCTATTTTGTTGACTTACAACCTGGAATTAAAATAGATTTTTTGGGGGTTTGTATCATTTTATTTACACAACATGCCTACCACTTTGAAGATGCAAAATATTTTTTCTTGTGAAACAAACTAGAAATAAGACAAAAAAACTGAAAACTTGAGCGTGCATAACTATAAACCCCCCCAAAGTCAATACTTTGTAGTGCCACCTTTTGCAGTAATTACAGCTGCAAGTCTCTTGGGGTATGTCTTTATAAGCTTGGCACATCTAGCCAAGCTTGCCCATTCTTCAAGGCAAAACTGATCCAGCTCCTTCAAGTTGGATGGGTTCTGCTGGTGTATAGCAATCTTTAAGTCATACCACAGATTCTCAATTGGATTGAGGTCTGAGCTTTGCCTAGGCCATTCCAAGACATTTAAATGTTTCCACTTAAACCACTTTAGTGTTGCTTTAGCAGTATGCTTAGGGTCATTGTCGTGCTGGAAGGTGAACTTCCATCCCAGTCTCAAATCTCTGGAAGACTGAAACAGGTTTCCCTCAAGAATTTCCCTCTTTCTAGCGCCATCCATCATTCCTTCAATTCTGACCAGTTGCCCAGTCCCTGCTGATGAAAAACATCCCAACAGCATTATGCTGCCACCACCATGCTTCACTGTGGGGATGGTATTCTCGGGGTGATGAGAGGTGTTGGGTTTGCGCCAGACATAGCGTTTTCCTTAATGGCCAAAAAGCTCAATTTTAGTCTCATCTGACCAGAGTACCTTCTTCCATATGTTTGGGGAGTCTCCCACATGCCTTTTGGCGAACACCAAATGTGTTTGCTTATTTTCTTCTTTAAGCAATGGCTTTTGTCTGGCCACTTCCATAAAGCCCAGCTCTGTGGAGTGTACGGCTTAAAGTGGTCCTATGGAGAGATACTCCAATCTCCACTGTGGAGCTTTGCAGCTCCTTCAGGGTTATCTATGGTATCTTTGTTGCCTCTCTGATTAATGCCCCCCTAGTGTTCTCCGTTTTGCTCTAGGACCCCCACAAGTGTCAAGGTACTGGTTTGAGTGTAAGCCATACACACAAATGTAAGTATGGAGGTAGTTTTGTGCCAACAAAAATAAGGGGTTAAATATGTGTCAGAAAAAACTCAAATATTTCCTGAGCTTTCTTATATCGCCTACATATAGGGCAGACACTTATGTTCCTTTTTTTCAATGGTAATATGGCATGAGTGGGACATTTATCCAACATTTTTGGTGAGTACACAGGTTGGTGATAGAAAGTATAAATACATGTTGTCAAACGTTCTTTTCACGTGTGATATTGTATATACAAATGTGGGAAAAATGTGCCCGAAATTGCTAGCAACATAAACAAACATTAGCAAACATTTTCAAACTGTTTTTGGCGTGAAATAACGGGAGAGTAGCTAACGTGACAAGCTCAACTTGTGCTCATGGTCACATAGCACATAGCACATAGCACAACAAAATAATAGCCTAACTTTTTATACATTTGTTTCAAAACAAGTTTGTCTACTTTAGAAGGTGGTCATTAATTAATCAAAACCCAATTTCAGAAACAAAACTGATTCAAATATTTGTAGTGGTTTGCCACACAGATGATCAATAGATTATAATAGATAAGGTAAATGTCTATTTTTAAAAATGGGATTGACTTTTGCCCATTCTGATTAAATTGCATATGTTGGTTAACAGGTAGTTGTGTGGGTCACCATTAATTACTCAGATGCAAAAGATATTCAGAGCATTTTATTAAATTAATTGGTAGGCAATCGCAGATTGGCACCCGGCACAGACCCGGCCACTCCTCAGACCCTGTTTCCTCTCTAGGTTTCTTCCTAGGTTCCTGACTTTCTATGGGGGTTTTCCTAGCCACCATGCTTCTACATGTGCATTGCTTACTCTTTGGGGTTTTAAGCTGGGTTTCTGTATAAGAACTTTGTGACAACTGCTGATGTAAAAAGGGCTTTATAAATACATTTGATTGATAGATTGCATTTGACTGTTGGCTGTTAAAAGGCCCTCTATGATGAACCTTGAATATTAGCGTGACTGTGGTTTGTAAAGGTCTGACAGGCTCTTTGGAGTTAGAGGTGACTAGCCTATTTAAATGGCATCCAGTATATTATTACACTTTCTGTCACGCCCTGGCCTTAGTTATCTTTGTTTTTGTTATTATTTTAGTTAGGTCAGGGTGTGACATGGGGAAGGTATGTGTTTTTGTAGTGTCTAGGGGTGTTGTATGTGTATGGGGCAGTGTCTAGTGTAGTTGTCTAGGTAAGTCTATGGTTGCCTGAAGGGTTCTCAATCAGAGACCGCTGTCATTCATTGTCTCTGATTGGGAGCCATATTTAAGGCAGCCATAGGCATTAGGTTAATGTGGGTAATTGTCTATGTTGTACGTTTGTAGCTTGTGTGTGCACTTACGTCTATAGCTTCACGATCGTTTGTTGTTTTGTTTTGTAAAAGTGTTCGTTTCGTGTTTCGTCATCTTTAACAAAAGAAGATGTCTTCATATCCCGCTGCGCCTTGGTCCGCTTATTATGACGATCGTGACAGAATTACCCACCAACAAAGGATCAAGCAGCGGTGTAACGGGAGAAAGCAACAGGACCCACCTACACAGGGCCATGGGCTCAACCTGGAGAATATCGCCACCCTCGTGAAGAGCTGGAGGCAGCTAAAGCCGAGAGGCGGCGGTATGAGGAGGCAGCACGGAAACAGGAGAAGGATCTGGGCTACACTACGTGGGAAGAGATCGACAGATGGGCGATCGACCCTAAGAGAGTGCCGGAGCCCGCCTGGGATTGGGATTCTCTGGCGCAGTGCGAGGAGGGATACCGGCGAATGGAGGCAGCACGGCGAATCGGTAGGAAGCCCGAGAGACATCCCCAAAAAATTATTTGGGGGGGGGGGGGGGGGGGGGGGGGGGCATTTGGAGCAGTCGGCGAAGTTGAGGGGTGAGTCTGAGATTGTCGTGGATTTATTGGACAGATTGGAGGAGAGTGATTGAAGAGGAGATTATGAGACATTCGAGGAGTTGTTGACGAAATTGGAGGAGAGTGAAGAGAGAGAGCTGTTGATTTGGCAGAGTATGCATGGCATTCTCCCTGAGGAGCGTGTTAGCTGTCCGATGCCACCTGTGTCAGTTCCTCGTACTCAGCCTGAAACTTGTGTTAAAGTTCCGGAAGATTTGATGCCGGCTATACACACCAGGTCTCCAGTACATCTTTACAACCCGGTGTGTCCTGTTCCTGCTTCTTGCACTCATCCTGAGATGCGTGTCCCCAGCCCGGTACCACCAGTTCCGGCACCACGCACTAGGTCTAATGTGCGTCTTCAGAGCCCTGTACGCACTGTTCCTCCTCCACGCACTAGCCCTATGGTGCGTGTCTCCAGTCCATTACCACCAGTACCGGCACCACGCACCAAGCCTACTATGCGTCTCCAGAGCCCTGTTCCTCCTCCACGCACTAGCCCTATGGTGCGTGTCTCCAGCCCATTACCACCAGTACCGGCACCACGCACCAAGCCTCCTGTGCGTCTCCAGAGTCCTGTGCGTCCTGTTGTTGCTCCCCGCACTAGTCCTGAGATGCGTGTCTCCAGCCCGGTACCACCAGTGCCGGCACCACGCACTAGGCCTAATGTGGGTCTCCAGGGTCCAGTATGCCCTGTTCCTTCTCCCCGCACTAGCCTTCAGGTGCGAGTCCCCAGCCCGGTACCACCAGTTCCGGCACCACGCATCAAGCCTCATGTGCGTCTCCAGAGCCCTGTATGCACTGATCCTTCTCCCCGCACTCGCCCTGAGGTGCGTGCCCTCAGCCCGGTACCACCAGTCCCGGTACCACGCACCAGTCCTATAGTGCGCCTCGAGAACTCAGTGTGCCCTGTTCCTGCTCCCCGCACTAGCCTGAAGGTGCGTGTCTCCAGTCCGGTACCACCAGTTCCGGCACCACGCACCAAGCCTCATGTGCGTCTCCAGAGCCCTGTACGCACTGATCCTTCTCCCCGCACTCGCCCTGAGGTGCGTGCCCTCAGCCCGGTACCACCAGTCCCGGTACCACGCACCAGTCCTATAGTGCGCCTCGAGAACTCAGTATGCCCTGTTCCTGCTCCCCGCACTAGCCTGAAGGTGCGTGTCCTTAGCCCGGTACCTCCAGTTCCGATACCACGCATCAGGCCTACAGTGCGTCTCAGCCGGCCAGAGTCTGCCGTCTGCCCAGCGGCGCCTGAACTGCCCGTCTGCCCAACGGCGCCTGAACTGCCCGTCTGCCCAACGGCGCCTGAACTGCCCGTCTGCCCAACGGCGCCTGAACTGCCCGTCTGTACTGAGCCTTCAAAGCCGCCCGTGTGTACTGAGCCTGCAAAGCCGCCCGTCTGCCATGAGCCTTCAGAGCCATCCGCCAGACAGGAGCCGCTAGAGCCTTCCGCCAGACAGGAGCCGCTAGAGCCTTCCGCCAGACAGGATCAGCCAGAGCCTTCCGCCAGACAGGATCAGCCAGAGCCTTCCGCCAGACAGGATCAGCCAGAGCCTTCCGCCAGACAGGATCAGCCAGAGCCTTCCGCCAGACAGGATCAGCCAGAGCCTTCCGCCAGACAGGATCAGCCAGAGCCGTCAGCCAGCCTTGATCCGCCAGATCCGTCAGCCAGCCAGGATCCGCCAGAGCCGTCAGCCAGCCAGGATCCGCCAGAGCCGTCAGCCAGCCAGGATCCGCCAGAGCCGTCAGCCAGCCAGGATCCGCCAGAGCCAGCCAGCCAGGATCCGCCATCCAGTCCGGTGCTGCCCCTCAGTCCGGTGCTGCCCCTCAGTCCGGAGCTGCCCCTCAGTCCGGAGCTGCCCCTCAGTCCGGTGTTGCCCCTCAGTCCGGTGTTGTCCCTCAGTCCGGTGTTGCCCCTCAGTCCGGTGTTGCCCCTCAGTCCGGTGTTGCCCCTCAGTCCGGTGCTGTCCCTTAGTCCGGTGCTGCCCCTTAGTCCGGTGCTGCCCCTTAGTCCGGTGCTGCCCCTTAATCCAGTGGGGTTAATTTGGAGGGTGGCCATTTGGAGGAGGCTACAAAAGCGGGTATTGACAATGGTGGAGTGGGGGCCACGTCCCGCACCCGAGCCGCCGCCATGATGGGGCCCACCCCGGACCCTCCCCTTTCTGTGTCAGGTTTTGCGTCCGGAGTCCGCATCTTTGGGGGGGGGGGGGTACTGTCACGCCCTGGCCTTAGTTATCTTTGTTTTTGTTATTATTTTAGTTAGGTCAGGGTGTGACATGGGGAAGGTATGTGTTTTTGTAGTGTCTAGGGGTGTTGTATGTGTATGGGGCAGTGTCTAGTGTAGTTGTCTAGGTAAGTCTATGGTTGCCTGAAGGGTTCTCAATCAGAGACAGCTGTCATTCATTGTCTCTGATTGGGAGCCATATTTAAGGCAGCCATAGGCATTAGGTTAATGTGGGTAATTGTCTATGTTGTACGTTTGTAGCGTGTGTGTGCACTTACGTCTATAGCTTCACGATCGTTTGTTGTTTTGTTTTGTAAAAGTGTTCGTTTCGTGTTTCGTCATCTTTAATAAAAGAAGATGTCTTCATATCCCGCTGCGCCTTGGTCCGCTTATTATGACGATCGTGACACTTTCATAGGGCTTCAACCTCAGGATAACACTCTGGAGATAACATTAGATAACATTTAGTGAATAAAATCAAAATGACAAATAGAAATTAAATTGGAGCTCTCTTATAACCTCACTTGGCATGAGAGGACTTTAACTTTAACATGCATTCCAGTCCAATAATTATCTAGCCATCTGGCTCTGGAGAGATTCCAGTCAGGAAGGAGCAGAGCGCAGCAGCACAGAACTATGTGAGAAATGTGAGGGAGAAAAAAGAGAAAGACTGAGTGTCGGTAGCTCAGCTGTAGTGCAACTTGACCCTATGCAGTGTAGCCTAATCCTTCCATCTGAAGTACCAACTGAAGCATTCCACTGAAGATATTCAATGTTGAGCTCTCAGCTCTCTATAAGAAATAGAGAGAGACAGAAACTGCGGGAAATAGCTTACAGTGTCTCACACAGTGACAGAGAGTAATGTTTTGCCTAGTGTTTTTTTTCTCTCACTCAAAGACAATTGTAGCATAGGCCTACCGATGAAGAAAACCAAAGTAGACCTACATGGAATAAATCACCTGTAATAAGTCCTTCACCACATTTACATGCACACCAATATCCCGTTATTCATCGGGATACTCAAGTATTCTATTTTTAAGTTGACGCATAATCATCATATCCCGTTTACAATAACCCGAATAAGCTCCTATCCCAGTTTTGAGAAACCCAAATAAGATGCCTTGGATATGCTGATCTTAGACTGGATACTTTCATACAATTCTACTAATTTTACCATGTGGGAGAGAGCCATTTTTGCCATTTTAAAGCTAATTTCATGCAATTCTACCTATTTTGCCATGGGGTGGAGAGACATTTTAGCAGTTTTAAAGTTAATTTCCTGCAATTCTAGATAACTGGCTAGACTAATTTACCAATCTAAAAATGTAGTCAGTGACTGACAAAACAAAGAGGAAAACTGCTGATGCACAACCAGATGTCAAACTTGCAACCTTATTCTTCTATTCTATTCTAACTCTCAACAGTAAAAACAAATGTCTGGGTTGGGGGGCCCCTAGCGGCTGGGGGACCTAAGCAACCACTTATGTTGCTTATCCCTGATAGTTGGAATAGTAACTGAAGCCTATTATAATATTAAAGATGCAGTCCAGGATCTTAAGCACAAGAAATTCTAATTCAGATTAAATTTGTAGCATTTCATACAAATTGCCCCCCCCCCCCCAAAAAAACTAAATAAAAATACTATCAGAAATATGTTGGATAGTTTTCACAGCTTTTCATTTCCTTAAAACTGGTCAACAAACTGATGTCATTTGAAAATTTGTCACGGAATATCTCCCTGATCCCAAAATGTATTGATGTCAACTATATTGTTGATGATGCATTCATTCTATCAATTTATTACATTATTCTGATGAGCAAGGCTATATTTACTATTCTGGAGCATCAAGGAATGACAGAAGAGAAGCTGCATGTATCTAATTATAGGCAAATTGACTAACAAATTGCCTACCAAATGTTGGTAATTATTTGCAGAAAAATATCATTTTTTAAAATGTTTTTTATTTATTACCCTATTTAAATTGTTTTTAAAATAAAATAAAATAAATAATATTCCATATTATTTTAAAGGGGATGTTTAAAGATAATGATTAAATAATGCCACCCTGAAACTTAACCATTAGGGATTATATGTTATGTAGCATGTATAAGGAATAATTTAAGTATTAAACATAAATCCAACTAGGTTGGACTGCGAGGGAGAGAAATGTGTGTGTGTGTGTGTGTGTGTGTGTGTGTGTGTGTGTGTGTGTGTGTGTGTGTGTGTGTGTGTGTGTGTGTGTGTGTGTGTGTGTGTGTGTGTGTGTGTGTGTGTGTGTGCGTGTGTGCCTAAGAAAATACTGAGAACAATTAAACTGTGTTTGAACCGACCTGGCTAGAACTCTGAGAAACTTATGATAGGACAGGGAGTACTTCTCAAGGTTTCTCTAATCTCAGGGGAATGGAACTGTCGGCTGGGTAGTGATACACAGTGCTGAGAACTCTGGAGAAGAATACAACTCACCTACTGTTCGTGTGTATGAATGTGCGTAATTAAGGAGCATGGTATAAAATGGATGTCTTTGTATTCTTGACTTTAGAACGTTCTCTGAATAAACTGTACTAACCTTTTGCATAAGCTGAGTCTTTGCCTAATTATTATTATACCCATGGTCTTACAAACCTCAGGGATTGGTCGAAGCTATTGATTGTTAGTTATTATCATTGGGATTGAAAATTCTCATGACAAGGGGGTGGATCAGCTTTAATATTGCTGATAGATTGTGGCTTCTATCAATGTAATTGTTTGCATCATTTCCAATCCTCCATATTTTTGGTGGTATGTACTGTATATATTCCTTCTGTATTATTTTCCCCTAACCCGACCACCCCTCCAGTAATTGGAGTAAACTAATGGATAACATTACTTAGGCTTCTACTTTCAGTTTATACATACTGTCACGCCCTGACCTTAGTGAGCCTTTTTATGTCTCTATTTTGGTTTGGTCAGGGTGTGATTTGGGTGGGCATTCTATGTTCTTTTTTCTAGGTTTTATATTTCTTTGTTTCTGGCCGAGTGTGGTTCCCAATCAGAGGCAGCTGTCTATCTTTGTCTCTGATTGGGAATCATACTTAGGCAGCCCTTTTCCCTCCTTCTGTGTGGGATCTTGGTCTTTGTTTGTGTGCAGGGAGTTTGCACATCGAAGCTGTTCGGTCGTTGTATTCTTTATTGTTTTGTCCTTTCAAAGTTTCACCTCGTTATTAAATTATGTGGAACTCAAAGAACGCTGCGCCTTGGTCTCTTCCGACGACGACACCCGTTACACATACTATATACATTTGACGGACACAGTATATTTTACATTAGTTATCAAAAACAAGCTACATATACTGTAGGCAGTACCAAAACAAGTTATCTATTAATTCTGTATGTTCGCAGCAAAATCTGCAGAGATGGGATGGTTGTATCCCTCATGTATACAGTACCAGTCCAAAGTTTGTACAAACCTACTCATTCAAGGGTTTTTCTTTAATCTGACAATTTTCTACACTGTAGAATAATAGTGAAGACATCAAAATTATGAAATAATACATATGGAATCATGTAGAAATCAAAACAGTTTTAAACAAATCAAAACATATTTTAGATTTTACATTCTTCAACAAGCCACCCATTGTTTGATGACAGCTTTGCACACTCTTGGCATTCTCTCAACCAGCTTTACCTGGAATGCTTTTCCAACAGTCTTCAAGGAGTTCCAACATAAGCTGAGCACTTGTTGGCTGCTTTTCCTTCACCCTGCGATCCAACTCATCCCAAACCATCTCAATTGGGTTGTGGTCAGGTGATTGTGGACACCAGGTCATCCGATGCAGCACCATCACTCTTCTTCTTGATCAAATAGCCCTTACACAGCCTGGAGGTGTGTTGGGTCATTGTCCTGTTGAAAAACAAATGATAATCTAACTAAGCGCAAACCAGATAGGATGGCGTATCGCTGCAGAATGCTGTGGTAGCCATGCTGGTTAAATGTGCCTTGAATTCTAAATAAATCACAGACCGTGTCACCAGTAAAGCACCCCCACACCCCACATCAGCTCTGGGTCGCCACTGATGGAACCGGGGGTGCCTAGACAACTCATCGGGCTTCCATGCCCTAGCTGGCTCGAGAGGTTTCCTTGCCCCGGTTGGCTCAGATGGTGCCCATCCCACGTCGGGCCTCAGCCAGATCGTCAGTTCTTGTTCACCCAGCCGGTCCAGGAGTTTTGTTTGTTTGGGGTGGCTTCCGCCGCCGATGGAACCGGGGGTGCCTAAGCCAGCCTGTCGGTCTTCCTGGCTGGCTTGAGAGGTTTCCTTGCCTCGGTTGGCTCGGCGGCTTCCCATCCCACATCACACTCCACTGGATCTTCGGGCTCCCTCTCTGCAGCAGGATCGACAGGTGTCTTGCCTCAGCCGCATCGTCTGGCTTCCATTCCTCAGCCGGCTCGCCAGGCTCTCACGCTCCTGCCGGTTCGTTGGGCTCTCACGCCCCAATCGGCTTGCCCAGTGCCCATGTCTCGGCCAGTTCGCCCCGGTGGGAAGCCGGGTCACGCCCCAAGAGGGGAGGGTACTGTCACGTCTGCTCCCGCTCTTCCCCTCCTGGCGCTTGAGGGCACCAGGCTGCCCTGCATCACGCACTCCTTCCATCCATTACGCACACCTGCCTTCCCTCGTCACGCATATGAGCGATATTGGACTCACCTGGACTCACTCATCACTTGTTATTACCTCCCCTATATTTTTCAGTTCGCCAGCTCTGTTCCCCGCTTCTGCATTGATTGTCTTTTATTTGTGTTACCTGTTTGCTGACGCTGTTCCTGTCTCGTTCCATGTCTGTTATTTATTAAATGTTTTACTCCCCGTACCTGCTTCGTCTCTCCAGCGTCATTCCATGTGACATGATTAGGATGAATAATATCTGACATTACCTTTTTAATTCTATGCACTATGAAATCTGCTAGAATCTTGGCATCACAACACTGGAGTGTAAGCGGCGTCCGATCTTTTAGGTGGACTGGATCTTTATATTTACCACCTGGTTCCTGTTTCAGCAATAGTGAAATCGGACCTTCTTGCTGAGTATCTGATATTCTACCATTTTTATAGAAGTAGTTAAAACATGCTAATAACGGTCCTTTGAGTACATCGAACAATATTTGAAATACCTCAACTGGTGTGCCATCAAGCCCTGGCATTTTCCGGACTTGAAGGCTTTAATTGCATCTAGAAGTTCCTCCTCTGTACAGCTGTCTTTCTGTACAGCTGTTAATTTTACACTATTAATACATTTTAAAAATCCTTACAATTAACTTCAGAAGACTGAAATTAAAACATGTGCTTAAAATACCTCCTTTTTCAAAATATTGTTTGTTGAATCCTGGATGACTGTCATTTGTTCATTATTTTTAGTAGAATTTCTATGTTGAAGATAAAATAATTATTTGGCGCATTTTTACTCATATTTTCACGGCCGTCAAAAGGAGGAGACCAAGGCGCAGCATGGTATGCGTACATTCTTCTTTATTCTAAGAATGAACACTGAACAAAAATAACAAAATAACAAAATGAACCGTGAAGCTACACAAATGAGTGCTGACAGGCAACTACACATAGACAAGAACCCACGAACACAAAAGGGAAAATGGCTACCTAAATATGATCCCCAATCAGAGACAATGATAAACAGCTGCCTCTGATTGGGAACCATATCAGGCCACCATAAACATACACATCACCTAGACCTACATACCCTAGACTTACAAAAGCCCTAGACAATACAAAAACTAGCGTATCCACCCTCGTCACTCCTTGACCTAACCAAAATATAAAGAAAACATAGATATCTAAGGTCAGAGCGTGACAGTACCCCCCCACAAAGGTGCGGACTCCCGGCCGCAAACCTGAACCTATAGGGGAGGGTCCGGGTGGGCCGGAGACCCCGGACTGGGGACCGTCGCCGGAGACCCCGGACTGGGGACCGTCGCCGGAGGCTCCGGACTGGGGACCGTCGTTGAAGGTTCCGGACTGTGGCCCGTCGTTGGAGGTTCCGGACTGGGGGCCGTCGTTGAAGGTTCCGGACTGTGGCCCGTCGTTGGAGGTTCCGGACTGTGAAACGTCACCGGAAGCTCTGGACTGGTAACCTTCCCCGGTGGCTACTGGCGCACTGGAGAAGTGTGCTCTTCATGGTTGAATCCAAGTTTCAACTGTACTGGGCAGATGGCAGACAGTGTGTATGGTTATGGTATGGGCAGGCATAAGCTATGGACAATGAACACAATAGCATTTTATTGGTAGCAATTTGAATGCACAGCGATACAGTGACGAGATCCTGAGGCCCATTGTTGTACCATTCATCCGCCGCCATCACCTCATGTTTGAGGTGTGATTGGGGACATTGCCCTGTGTAGGGTGCTGTCTTTCGGGTGGGACGTTAAACGGGTGTCCTGACTCTCTGAGGTCATTAAAGATCCCATGGCACTTATCGTAAGAGTAGGGGTGTTAACCCCGGTGTCCTGGCTAAATTCCCAATCTGTCCCTCAAACTATCATGGCTACCTAATCATCCCCAGTTTACAATTGACTCATTCATCCCCCCTCCTCTCCCTTGTAACTATTCCCCAGGTCGTTGCTGTAAATGAGAACGTGTTCTCAGTCAACTTACCTGGTAAAATAATAAGTCGTAAACCCTGCCCATTACTACAATTTATTAACCCGTAGCCCTAACCTTAACCACACTGCTAACCTTATGCCTAACCCTAAGACTAAAAAGCAATATTTTTGGCTTTGGAATCTTTGGAATCTTTGGAATCTGACTTTGTGGCTATGGAAGCTAGTGGAAACTATGTTTCATCGCCCCCTATGCAAAGCTGCGAAGTTGGCCAATCACATGAAGTTAGCCAATCACATCACGGATGAGGCATAATTCATTTCTGTTTAATTTAAATAACAACATTAAACCCTTGTTTAGCATGATCTAGTCCAATTGTGGCATGTTTGCCATTTTTTTTATCCGTTTGCATCAGTTTAAATGGGGGACTTTTATTTTGAATGCAAACCGCCGATTCCACAGTTGTTGCTCACGCTAATGTTGTTCACGACACACACGTGGCTACACTAACCACAAACCGGACGACTGAGAGACGCTTGGCTTGGTTCGACCGCAGCGTTGAGTGAGAGAGGGGATAGCTCTGAACAGTCAGGGTTAGACTTTCAGGGAGTGTGACGAGCAGGTCGTGAATAAATTAACCGGGTCACCATCCCCCGTATTCCTTCCCAGCAAGGTAAGAGTTTATTGAATGTGTGATTATTGAATTATTTCACAAAAATTGTAAAGATTTCAGTTTGATATTAGCCTATTTGTTGGCGGTGAACGCTTTGGATAAGCGCTCTTTGAGTGCCCCCAAGTAGTGACATGAGTACGGAACTCGATAGAGCGCAACGTCGCTTGACATGACACTTGGGGCTTGTTGCTGTTGGTGACAGTTGCAAATGCACATTTAGAATTTAGATTGTATTTTACAGACTAATTTATCCCAAGAAATCCTTTGCTTTTTCGGTTTTTAATGTCCGCGAATAGAGCGCCAACTTTATCCAATTCTCCGTTGGCATGGAGGGTATGGATGTGACATATTACGTCACCACTTGTTCTGTGTTTTCTGTGGAGAGGAAATCATGTGAAGAGAGTGGCACGAGACGCGTTCACTGACCTATTATAAACAATGTATCACGTTGACATATTTGGTTTTCATCCACATTGTATTTTGTATTCAGAACCACTTCTTAAGTCATAGGCCTATTTAGTAATATTTATTTCGGTTTACAGTATTTACAAAAAGTCGAGAGAGCGTCAAAGAAAGTTGCTGGAGAAAATTGAGGGCGTGCCTTTCTGTGCCAAATTCGAGAACTGTCTGTATCTTATATCAAATCAAATAGCTGAAAATAAACACAAAATCCTCTTGCGATAAAACGACTCTACAAGTATCTATTTGAAGCTAAATCAAACTGCATACACTGCAAATTCCAGATTGGGGCGTTGTGCAGTGTGCCGAAGTTATACACGAAACTGAATGCCCTCGATTACAGTGAAATGTAATAGTGAAACCTAATTTGAACATCGTGAGAGAAAGTCAGTGCTTTCTATGTTTACCTGATATTAGTTTACAATGTGGGGCTATGATTTTAGTTTTTAACGTGATTCGGTTATAGGCTACAAAAGTTGTATTTAGACAGTTACGAATTGTATCATAAACATCTATTATTATATCTTTTTGTTTGACATTTGTCAGTGTCAGATATTGAACTTAGTGGATGTTTATACTGAGGTTAAACTTCACTGAACTTTTACAAACTGGAGGGCCCGGTGCCAGTCTGTTTCAACAAAAACAGACTGGAAGCCACCAGAGAAACTCTAGATCCTACTCTTTTCTCAGATCAGTGATGAGAAACCTGTTTGACAAGGCACCCCTGACCCAATGGACCAATCCTTTTTAATACAACAAATCTGTATTGTCCCCAAAGACAGGTTCAGAAACATAGGCCTACAACTATAGCTTCGTTACCATAGCAACTATTACCATGTTATTTCCACTTTGCTATAATGTAAAGTGCTTACCAACTAGTTTGCCAGGCCTCTTCCCTCTTGGCCTCTATCCCTCCTTTGAAAAATAGGTATTTTGACTTCAATGGGACAACCAGGTAAAATAGAAATGGTCATATATAAAATGCCCTTGTTTTGTGTTCTGTCTAGATGGCAGACGTAGAGCTGGTGAAGAAGATGTTACGGGAGGTGCTGACGGCCAATAAGAGCGGACCCGGGGTGTCTTTGTCCCGCCTCCAGTCTGAATACAAGGATCTGACTGGTGAACAGATCCCTCATAAGCAGATGGGTCATGGCAACCTGGACGCTCTGCTGCACAGCATGCCCAGCGTCGTCCGCATGGAGCGCAACCGCTCTGGGGAGGTGAGGAGAGAGTGTGTGTGTGTGTGTGTATATATATATATATATATATATATATATATATATATATATATATATATATATATATATATATATATATATATATATATATATATATATATACCTACATATATATATATATATATATATATATATATATACATACCTATATATATATATATATATATATATATATATATATATATATACATACATATATATATATATATATATATATATACATACCTACATATATATACACATACACACACCAACAGAGAGATGTATGGATGAGCAGACCGACAGACACACAAACACACATACAAACTGAGACACTGAGAGCGGGGTACCACAGGGTAAATACACTCTTTAGCTCACACCAGCTGGATGCTAATCGTTCAGAATCATTGACTTTTGAAAAACGTCATTTTCCAGCCAGCCAGCCACTGGATAAAATGAACAGTTCAAGCGTTCTAATTATCCCCTAATTACCAGTTCTAAAAGTCAGACTGATAATGTAGCTATTAGCTAACTGTTGTGTGTTTGTGTGTGTGTGTCTGCATCTTTGTGTATGTGTGTGTGTGTGTGGGGGGTGGGGTGTTCTCTCTTCCCTCTCCAGATGGTGTATTTCACCTCGGTCTCTGGTGAGACTGCCCACGTCGCCAAGCTGGTGGCTCGCCAGCGTACCTCGAAGAAGACTGGACGACCTCAAATGGTCAACTGTCAGATGAGAGTGAAGCCTGCCGCCCCTCTCGTCCTCAACGGTAAGGCGTGTGTGTGTGTGTGCGCGTGTGTGTGTGCGTGCGTTTGTGTGCGCGCGTGTGTGTGTGTGTGTGTGTGTGTGCTTTTCCATAACCATTAGACTTGTAGACCTATAGAATGGCAAATTGGGTCTTATCTGAATAGAGGATGCTTGTGACTGTCACTGAATGCCTTTAATTGTATTAGCAGAGAGGTGAAATTCAAGTGTTTTGAAACTATGATTTCACCTCATACTGATTCCATGGAATGCCACCTTTTGGATCAAAACTGGGGAACATTCAGTTAACTTATCAAATTACACAGACACTTGAGCTTGTTTTTAGAATATGCCTGAACTCAATGGCCTACACGAGTTTGCAATGGTACAATGATGTAGGACAATTAATGTACTTGATATACAATTCTAAGTTGCCAGGTTGAAAGTTAATTTATAGATATTTATAGATATTTTGGGCCGGTCCAGAGGTACTAAGAACAAAAGCCTCGTACAAGACCAGACGCTGTACCGACACACTAAGAGTTTATTTTCAAATTGGTATATCCACCAATTTTTCACATTTGTGTTTTTAAAAATCAGAAATTATTACTTTTGGGTACATTCATGTATCTGTAAAATACTATTCTCAGATTTTTAATTCATAGATTTCAGATGTGTATGAAAATGTTTTTTTTTTGCTAAATGCTATATATCCATTGTTTAGCTGGTGTAACGGCGTTCCTCTCTCTCTTCATAAGAAGAGGAGGAGTAGTGATCGAGCCAAGGCGCAGCGGGTTGTGAATACATGATGAATTTTATTTATAAGACAAAACGAAAATAGACAGACTTAGTACGACGAACTGACATAACACACGCAGAACGAACGAACAAGTACTTACTACAAAAACGCACGAACAAACCGAAACAATCCCGTATGGTGTAACATCGACACAGACAGGAGACAATCACCCACAAACAAACAGTGAGAACACCCTACCTAAATATGACTCTTAATTAGAGGAGAACGCAAAACACCTGCCTCTAATTAAGAGCCATACCAGGCAACCAAAACCAACATAGAAACAGATAACATAGACTGCCCACCCAAAACACATGCCCTGACCTAAACACATACAAAAACAACATAAAACAGGTCAGGACCGTTACAGAACCCCCCCTCAAGGTGCGAACGCCGGGCGCACCAGCACAAAGTCCAGGGGAGGGTCTGGGTGGGCAGTTGACCACGGTGGTGGCTCCGGCTCTGGACGCTGTCCCCACACCACCATAGTCACTCCCCGTTTCTGTCTTCCCCTCCCAATGACCACCCTAAAACTCACATCCCCTAAATAAACGGCCAGCACCAGGAGAAGGGGCAGCACCGGGACAAGGGGCAGCACCGGGACAAGGGGCAGCACCGGGACAAGGGGCAGCACCGGGACAAGGGGCAGCACCGGGACAAGGGGCAGCACCGGGACAAGGGGCAGCACCGGGACAAGGGGCAGCACCGGGACAAGGGGCAGCACCGGGACAAGGGGCAGGTCCCGGCTGATATACTCTGGCAGATCCTGGCTGAGGGACTCTGGCAGGTCTATGCAGGCTGACGGCTCTCGACGCTCATGGCGGGCTGACGGCTCTCGACGCTCATGGCGGGCTGACGGCTGTCGACGCTCATGGCGGGCTGACGGCTGTCGACGCTCATGGCGGGCTGACGGCTCTCGACGCTCATGGCGGGCTGACGGCTCTCGACGCTCATGGCGGGCTGACGGCTCTCGACGCTCATGGCGGGCTGACGGCTCTCGACGCTCATGGCGGGCTGACGGCTCTCGACGCTCATGGCGGGCTGACGGCTCTCGACGCTCATGGCGGGCTGACGGCTCTCGACGCTCATGGCGGGCTGACGGCTCTCGACGCTCATGGCGGGCTGACGGCTCTCGACGCTCATGGCGGGCTGGCGGCTCTGGCGGATCCTGTCTGGTTGGCGGCTCTGGCGGATCCTGTCTGGTTGGCGGCTCTGGCGGATCCTGTCTGGTTGGCGGCTCTGGCGGATCCTGTCTGGTTGGCGGCTCTGGCGGATCCTGTCTGGCGGGCGGCTCTGGCGGATCCTGTCTGGCGGGCGGCTCTGGCGGCTCCTGTCTGGCGGGCGGCTCTGGCGGCTCCTGTCTGGCGGACGGCTCTGTAGGCTCATGGCAGACGGGCGGCTTTGCAGGCTCATGGCAGACGGGCGGCTTTGCAGGCTCATGGCAGACGGATGGCTCAGACGGCGCTGGGGAGACGGATGGCTCAGATGGCGCTGGGGAGACGGATGGCTCAGATGGCGCTGGGGAGACGGATGGCTCAGATGGCGCTGGGGAGACGGATGGCTCTGGCCGGATACGGCGCACTGTAGACCTGGTGCGTGGTGCCGGAACTGGAGGCACCGGGCTAAGGATAAGCACCTTCCTACTAGTGCGGGGAGCAGGGACAGGGCACACTGTACTCTCAAAGCCCACTCTATACCTGATGCGAGGTACCGGCACTGGTGACACCGGGCTGAGGACAAGCACATCAGGATTAGTAGGGGGAGAAGATACAGTGTGTACAGGGCTCTGGAGACGCACAGGAGGCTTTGTGCGTGGTGCCGGAACTGGAGGCACCGAACTGGATACACGCACTACAGAGAGAGTGCGTGGAGGAGGAACTGGGCTCAGGAGACGCACTGGTAGCCTAGTGCGTAGTGTAGTCACTGTAGGTACTAGGCTGGGGCGGGGAGGTGGCGCCGGAAATACCGGACCGTGGAGGCGTACTGGCACTCTTGAGAATTGAGCCTGCCCAACCTTACCTGGTTGAATGCTCCCGGTCGCCCGACCAGTGCGGGGAGGTGGAATAACCCGCACCGGCCTATGTAGGCGAACCGGGGAAACCATGCGTAAGGCCGGTGCCATGTATGCCGGCCCGAGGAGACGCACTGGAGACCAGACGCGTTGAGCCGGCCTCATGACACCTGGCTCAACACCCAATCTAGCCCTACCAGTGCTGGGAGGTGGAATAACCCGCACTGGGCTATGTACTCGTACAGGAGACACCGTGCGCTCTACTGCGTAACACGGCGCCTGCCCGTACTCCCGCTCTCCACGATAAGCCTGGGAAGTGGGCGCAGGTCTCCTACCTGCCCTTGGCCCACTACCTCTTAGCCCCCCCCCAAGAAATTTTTGGGTGTTACTTACGGGCTTTTTGGGCTTCCGTGCCAGACGCGTTCCCTCATAGCTCCGGTTCCTCTCTCCGGTAGCCTCTGTTCTCCTCAGTGCCTCCAGCTGTTCCCATGGGAGGCGATCCCTACCAGCCAGGATCTCCTCCCATGTGTAGCAACCCTTTCCGTCCAATATATCGTCCCATGTCCATTTCTCCTTATTTTCCTGTCCCTTACTCCATTTACTCCGCTGCTTGGCTCTGGAATGGTGGGTGATTCTGTAACGGCGTTCCTCTCTCTCTTCATAAGAAGAGGAGGAGTAGTGATCGAGCCAAGGCGCAGCGGGTTGTGAATACATGATGAATTTTATTTATAAGACAAAACGAAAATAGACAGACTTAGTACGACGAACTGACATAACACACGCAGAACGAACGAACAAGTACTTACTACAAAAACGCACGAACAAACCGAAACAATCCCGTATGGTGTAACATCGACACAGACAGGAGACAATCACCCACAAACAAACAGTGAGAACACCCTACCTAAATATGACTCTTAATTAGAGGAGAACGCAAAACACCTGCCTCTAATTAAGAGCCATACCAGGCAACCAAAACCAACATAGAAACAGATAACATAGACTGCCCACCCAAAACACATGCCCTGACCTAAACACATACAAAAACAACATAAAACAGGTCAGGACCGTTACAGAACCCCCCCTCAAGGTGCGAACGCCGGGCGCACCAGCACAAAGTCCAGGGGAGGGTCTGGGTGGGCAGTTGACCACGGTGGTGGCTCCGGCTCTGGACGCTGTCCCCACACCACCATAGTCACTCCCCGTTTCTGTCTTCCCCTCCCAATGACCACCCTAAAACTCACATCCCCTAAATAAACGGCCAGCACCAGGAGAAGGGGCAGCACCGGGACAAGGGGCAGCACCGGGACAAGGGGCAGCACCGGGACAAGGGGCAGCACCGGGACAAGGGGCAGCACCGGGACAAGGGGCAGCACCGGGACAAGGGGCAGCACCGGGACAAGGGGCAGCACCGGGACAAGGGGCAGGTCCCGGCTGATATACTCTGGCAGATCCTGGCTGAGGGACTCTGGCAGGTCTATGCAGGCTGACGGCTCTCGACGCTCATGGCGGGCTGACGGCTCTCGACGCTCATGGCGGGCTGACGGCTGTCGACGCTCATGGCGGGCTGACGGCTCTCGACGCTCATGGCGGGCTGACGGCTCTCGACGCTCATGGCGGGCTGACGGCTCTCGACGCTCATGGCGGGCTGACGGCTCTCGACGCTCATGGCGGGCTGACGGCTCTCGACGCTCATGGCGGGCTGACGGCTCTCGACGCTCATGGCGGGCTGACGGCTCTCGACGCTCATGGCGGGCTGACGGCTCTCGACGCTCATGGCGGGCTGACGGCTCTCGACGCTCATGGCGGGCTGACGGCTCTGGCTGCTCATGGCTCGCTGGCGGCTCTGGCGGATCCTGTCTGGTTGGCGGCTCTGGCGGATCCTGTCTGGTTGGCGGCTCTGGCGGATCCTGTCTGGTTGGCGGCTCTGGCGGATCCTGTCTGGTTGGCGGCTCTGGCGGATCCTGTCTGGTTGGCGGCTCTGGCGGATCCTGTCTGGCTGGCGGCTCTGGCGGATCCTGTCTGGCGGGCGGCTCTGGCGGCTCCTGTCTGGCGGGCGGCTCTGGCGGCTCCTGTCTGGCGGACGGCTCTGTAGGCTCATGGCAGACGGGCGGCTTTGCAGGCTCATGGCAGACGGGCGGCTTTGCAGGCTCATGGCAGACGGATGGCTCAGACGGCGCTGGGGAGACGGATGGCTCAGACGGCGCTGGGGAGACGGATGGCTCAGATGGCGCTGGGGAGACGGATGGCTCAGATGGCGCTGGGGAGACGGATGGCTCAGATGGCGCTGGGGAGACGGATGGCTCTGGCCGGATACGGCGCACTGTAGACCTGGTGCGTGGTGCCGGAACTGGAGGCACCGGGCTAAGGATAAGCACCTTCCTACTAGTGCGGGGAGCAGGGACAGGGCACACTGTACTCTCAAAGCCCACTCTATACCTGATGCGAGGTACCGGCACTGGTGACACCGGGCTGAGGACAAGCACATCAGGATTAGTAGGGGGAGAAGATACAGTGTGTACAGGGCTCTGGAGACGCACAGGAGGCTTTGTGCGTGGTGCCGGAACTGGAGGCACCGAACTGGATACACGCACTACAGAGAGAGTGCGTGGAGGAGGAACTGGGCTCAGGAGACGCACTGGTAGCCTAGTGCGTAGTGTAGGCACTGTAGGTACTAGGCTGGGGCGGGGAGGTGGCGCCGGAAATACCGGACCGTGGAGGCGTACTGGCACTCTTGAGAATTGAGCCTGCCCAACCTTACCTGGTTGAATGCTCCCGGTCGCCCGACCAGTGCGGGGAGGTGGAATAACCCGCACCGGCCTATGTAGGCGAACCGGGGAAACCATGCGTAAGGCCGGTGCCATGTATGCCGGCCCGAGGAGACGCACTGGAGACCAGACGCGTTGAGCCGGCCTCATGACACCTGGCTCAATACCCAATCTAGCCCTACCAGTGCTGGGAGGTGGAATAACCCGCACTGGGCTATGTACTCGTACAGGAGACACCGTGCGCTCTACTGCGTAACACGGCGCCTGCCCGTACTCCCGCTCTCCACGATAAGCCTGGGAAGTGGGCGCAGGTCTCCTACCTGCCCTTGGCCCACTACCTCTTAGCCCCCCCCCCAAGAAATTTTTGGGTGTTACTTACGGGCTTTTTGGGCTTCCGTGCCAGACGCGTTCCCTCATAGCTCCGGTTCCTCTCTCCGGTAGCCTCTGTTCTCCTCAGTGCCTCCAGCTGTTCCCATGGGAGGCGATCCCTACCAGCCAGGATCTCCTCCCATGTGTAGCAACCCTTTCCGTCCAATATATCGTCCCATGTCCATTTCTCCTTATTTTCCTGTCCCTTACTCCATTTACTCCGCTGCTTGGCTCTGGAATGGTGGGTGATTCTGTAACGGCGTTCCTCTCTCTCTTCATAAGAAGAGGAGGAGTAGTGATCGAGCCAAGGCGCAGCGGGTTGTGAATACATGATGAATTTTATTTATAAGACAAAACGAAAATAGACAGACTTAGTACGACGAACTGACATAACACACGCAGAACGAACGAACAAGTACTTACTACAAAAACGCACGAACAAACCGAAACAATCCCATATGGTGTAACATCGACACAGACAGGAGACAATCACCCACAAACAAACAGTGAGAACACCCTACCTAAATATGACTCTTAATTAGAGGAGAACGCAAAACACCTGCCTCTAATTAAGAGCCATACCAGGCAACCAAAACCAACATAGAAACAGATAACATAGACTGCCCACCCAAAACACATACCCTGACCTAAACACATACAAAAACAACATAAAACAGGTCAGGACCGTTACAGCTGGAATGGAATGTCCATATCCTGTATGTTTAACTGTGATATGTGGTTGTCTCACCTAGCTATCGTAAGATGAATTCACTAACTGTAACTCGCTCTGGATTAGAGCATCTGCTAAATGACAAAAATGTCAAATGAAAATGTTTTACATACAGATCTCATATTACTGTATTGAATGTTTTTATTTAAAATGTATAATTTCTAAATTTCTTTATTAAAAATGTAGTTATTTGTTATATTTGACTGTAAAACCTAGCAGGACTACTTATTTCTCTGAGAGTGAGGCGGATATATAGCATTTTTCAAAAAAACATGACTATTTGTCGCTCTGAAACCATTAAGTGATTTTAAACAACTACGTGTCTGTCATTGAACAACCCCATTCCATGATTTGATAGTGAAAAAACACACCAGTCTCTTTCATAATTTCTTTATACAATAAAAGCTCATTTACAAACATTTCAGAAAATGGATATATAGTGTTTTGGAATGAAACTCTTCACACACACCGAGTTGCTGTACTGAGACACACACACAGTCGTTGTATAGACACCCTCGCTTGGATCAATAGTCTTAGCTGGGATCAGCCCCCGTTCAGGAAATGTGAAGGGAGAGAGAGAGGGGAGGAGAAGGGAGATTGAGGAAGAGAAAGGAGGGAGGGAGAGAGAGAGCGGGTGGGAGGGAGAGCAAGAGACAAAGAGAGATGGGGAGAGAGGGAAGGAGAAAGAGAGGGAGTCTAAGCGGACAGAGAGAGAGGAGAGAAGCTCATGCAGTCTCATCGCAGCAGCGAACAGCGGATTTAGAAGCAAACGGCGAGGTGCTGATTCACATGCCAACGCAGCAGCCTCTCTCTCCCTGCATTCTCTCTCCCTCCTCTCTCGCTCTCTCTCCTCTGTGTCTATCTCTTCCTCTCTCTTCCTCTCCCTCTCTCTTCCTTTATATCTCCTGAACAGGGGCTGATCACAGCTAGGAATATTGATCCTTTCTGAAATAGAAAACCAAGGGACTCTGGGACTGTGATGCCGCTACTGCTGCTGTGTCTGCCGTCTCTGTCTCGCCACCACCGGTGTCGCCTAACCTCAGACGGCATGTCTCTAGAGGGGGAGGGTCACTGGTATGCATTGAGACAGGCCAGCGCGTACTGTAATTAGCTATAGCTACAGCCTATATCTGTGAAGGCGGTGGGATACGGAGGCTGCCGATGTTTGCTGCTGTGGTGTCTCAATCTCAGCAATAGCCAGGCTTGGTGAGTACTAGGTTCTACAGAGGAGTGGAAGGGAGGAAGAGAAGAGTAGAAAGGATGAACAGTGGAGCAGGGAGGGAGGAGGAGACAGTCAGGCTGAGAGGTGTGGTGTGGTGTTTTAGATCTGGGCTGTTTGTTGTGTGATGTCATGTCAGCTGGGTTGGGCTGATATGGATGATTTCTTACCAGAGTGGGGCTCAGGCTGATGATGTCATACTAGGGTTGGATCGGATCAGAGCCTTTACAATGTAAATAGAAGGCTCTGGATTGGATAGGGTGTCGGAACTAGGTTAATGGGTAGGATGTGATGTTAGTGCTGCAGGGGTGTTCTTTGTAGAATATCTGGCATCCAATCAGCTTGGATTTTTTTTTAAAGAGTATGACGATGTCGTGATTGAGCAGATTAGGAATCTACGATGTCATCAGTTGGATGACGATCACACTGAAGGTTTTATGACTTCTCAACCTTGCTTTAAGTTATGAAGTCATTGCAAAGTGAACTAGAAGGTATCAAATCAAATGTAAATCAAATCAAATCAAATGTTATTTGTCACATACACATGGTTAGCAGATGTTAATGCGAGTGTAGCGAAATGCTTGTGCTTCTAGTTCCGACAATGGAGTAATAACCAACAAGTAATCTAACCTAACAATTCCACAACTACTACCTTATACACACAAGTGTAAAGGGATAAAGAATGTATTGGTCACATGCACGTGTTTAGCAGAATGCTTGATGTATTCTATGTTGTAGTCTATTCGCTGCACAGCAAGGCATAATAATGACAATGTTAGGATCTACAGTGACAGTATTGGTGACCCGGCTGTTTTTATGATTGACTTAAAGATAGGCAGACAGCCCTTCTTCAATGTCTTGTTTAGATGTATTATTTCTCCTCTTGCCAACTTACCTTTTGCAGGTGTGTGTGTGTGTGTGTGTGTGTGTGTGTGTGTGTGTGTGTGTGTGTGTGTGTGTGTGTGTGTGTGTGTGTGTGTGTGTGTGTGTGTGTGTGTGTGTGTGTGTGTGTGTGTGTGTGCGCATTGCTTATCCGTGTATGTAAAGTATATACCAGAGGAATTCAAATTGAGGTACGGACTACGACCTTTTTTTTAGTTCTACCTGACAATTCATTGCACCCACCTGGTGTTCCAGGTCTAAAGCAGTCCCTGATTGGTGGGGCAGAATGACAAAAAGCAGTGGAGCTAGCTTCCAGGTCCAGATTTGGTTTTGAGGGATATATACTGTCCATATATGTGTGTGCATTTCCTATCATCCTGACATCACTATCTTTCTCTCCTCCCCAGCCAAGCCCAGAACCTCCCTAAGACAGCCAGACCATAGGGGTCGAGGTGTGGGGCGAGGAGGAGGAAGTGGAGGAGGCGGGGGCGGCCGGTCAGGGGGCCAACATGACTTTAGACAGGGGAGGGACATGAGGGACACCCAATCAGAAGGGAAGACTAATCAGAGTTCCAACCAGAACAAACCAACCCATCAGAACACCACTACCACCAGGAAGTCCTCTGTGCCCTCAGAGAGGTGAGTGGTTATTGGTGGAAACCATAGACTAGACTGGTTAGACTACACTATTAATTCTAATCATGACTGACATTAGTTAAATAGAAAATAATGGAGGGAAAAAACTTTTCTCCCCTTGGGGGCCTAGTAATAACTTCCTCGGGGCTTGTTTAAAATGCTGTCTCTGTAGAATTACTCTCTAGGAACCAAAAATGAGGGCTTCTTATTTGGTCCCTTTAGGTTGTCGTGCTGTTATGTAAATAGTTTGAGTTTCTTCCTCTGTTTAGGAAATATTACCTTGAGTTGGAAGCATTGCCATCACTGTGAGGGGGGAAATTTTGTTCCATGGTCTAAGAATCAGGGGAATGAAAGGACAAAAAGAACTAAGACAAGGATTATTTATCTGTCAGTCACTCTCCTCTCAGTTTCTTTCTTTCTCTTTCTTTCCTCCTCTGTCCTCCTCTTTTTTTTTTTTTCTTCCTTGATGCATGACCTGAATGAGAATAGAATCGTGAATGAAGGGCGCTGGAACCCAGTGGTTGGTTTAGTTTAGTGGGGCCAGCCATTTCTTCCCTCCCTCCATCTCTTCCCTCAGTGCCCCCCCCCCCCCCCCCCCTCTGTGCTTATTCAGCAGTAGCACCAGGGATGCAGCAGCCTCTCTCTCGCTTTCCCCCCTCCCTCTCCCACCTCTCTCTCCTCCTCTCTCGCTTTTCAAGCACAATGTGGCTAACAGCTAGCTAATGAAAACAACTGACCTCACCCCGACTCACTCTTTTTATTTTGTGTGTCATTGGCGCTCTCTAACCAGACAATGGACCACAGGAGAGACCGGAGTGACATGGCTGAAAGCAAAGGGACAAGGCAGGCTAATCCCTCTCCTATTCTACTACAGATTAACAGCCCAATGAATCAGCATATCTGTAGTAGTACAGTCTGGGCACTTTCATCTGACGCCTCAGATCAAATGCAGAGGGACGCGCGTGGGAGCACACAAACAAAGCAGCACGCACACACGAGAGCATGGACACACACACACACACACACACACACAAACACACTTTTATCTGCAACTAGAGGAAAAATCTGGGCGGTGCAGCCACTGATCGCTTGGCCATTGTCAAGTACTCACTGGTGGTATGTGAGGGTTTGTGGGGTCAATCACATTTTGTCAGCTCTCAAAAGTTTGTCTGGCTTCCTGTTAACTGTTGGGGCTAATACAGTTGAACAGTTATAGCAATCCATCGTAGTTGACAATGTTTATTTTCTAATAGTTTAATGTAGATTCCAGTCAAAGGTACATCTCAGTTTTATATACAGTGGGGACAGAAGTTTTGAGCATATGCCCTCTCCTGAT
The DNA here is from genome assembly GCF_029448725.1 of Salvelinus fontinalis. NCBI lineage: Eukaryota > Metazoa > Chordata > Actinopteri > Salmoniformes > Salmonidae > Salvelinus > Salvelinus fontinalis. The sequence continues at coordinate 32,576,417 of NC_074675.1, forward strand.
TAGGAAAAAACTCATAGGCTACAACTAGGGGAGTTTTTTCTGGTCAATCAGGCAACATAATGTTGTTATGACAAACTATTGGCCCCAATTATGTATGGCTGGGGTTGTGTAGCCAAAGAATGGCCTGTTTATGGTGCATCAGTACTTTTCTGCCCGGCGACCTAGTTGTATAAGCGTATGTATTCATAATGTTATGTCCCTATTGTCTAAGGTCATTCTGGGATGGAGAGACTCCCATCAGAGAGCATTATGGGTAGTATGGTGTAATCAGAGAGGCCGTCAATATTAATGGTATTTGTAGGAAGGCTCACCAACGCATGGACTTGAATGGGCACCGTTCTAGGAATTATTCTACTTCCATGAGGAGACCTCTAGACTATCTCAGGCCTCTAGACTCTAGAGCACAGGGGTATTGTTTATGGAGTGTGTACAGAATACTGTAGAGTCTAGTCTAGCACTGACTAGGTTGACTGAGGGATTTCGCTGGCTTCTTTCACCGACGTTTCTGTTTGGTTGAGAAATGGGGACGCAAACTGAAACGATGTTTCCAAACAGGAAACAAACAAGCGAAGAAATTCAACACATATGTTTGTTATTCCTCCGCTGGTTCATAAGTGTCTGTTTAGATGCAGTAGAAATGGCTCAAAGTCAACACTTCATTTTCTCTCTTTTCCTTTTGTGTAGGTCAGACAAAAGGATGACACTTCCATCCCGGTTCCAGAAGGAAGTGCACGCTCACCTATCCAGGAATACCCAAAGCAACAGTAAGTAGGACTTTGTAAGAGTGTCTCAGTGTATGTCCAAGAGCAAGGGTTTTCAAGGCACACAGCAAGGCTGTTTTCATCCTTACACTCTAATCAGGGATGTATTTCCTCGTTCAGAGATGAGTCTTTACATCTGAGGCCTTTCCAGGTACTAGAACCTTATTCAAACAGTTATTAACAGAGGTTGGACGCTCTGGTTCCTGGCCTTTAAATGACTGTCCTTTAAACGCAACACATCTCAAAGCAAGAACGTTACAGGCCAGAGTTTAGCTTCAGGCTACAAACTCATTATGCTCTTCTTAGTAAAAAGATACAGGTCCAGGAAACAGACTGTTTCTTTTGTGTTACTTTGATACACCAAGAGTCTCTCGCAGTGTAACACGTTGTTCTTAGATAAGCTACACCTACTTAGGTCCAGGAGTTTTTCTCTGGGCCCTAGTTGCCTGGTCAGGACAGAGTCACTTGACTTATTTACTCCATATCACCCCAATAACCAGGATATACCTGTAGAAGTTCGTACACATCCATGCCTAACCAACATACGCTTGACCTTAAATGTCTTCCTCCCTTTATTCTCTCCTTCAGCTCCCTCAAACCTAAACGAGAGTGCTGGCTCTGGGATGCCCAAGCCGCAGCACTCCCCCAAGGACTACAACCCCTCTGCCGGTGGGAACTACAGCCCCCAGCAGGTGCAGGGGCGTCTCAGAGAGGTGCTGATCAAATACAGTAATGGCTTCTGGGTGTCTAAGTTACCCCAGCTCTACAGAGAACTGTACAAACAGGACCTGCCTAGCGAAGCGATCAAAGATCTGGAGCACTGGACACACGTATGCACTGTAAGTTATAGTGGATACTTTATTTACAGGTCACATATTTTAATGAATATGAATATAGGAAAGATAAATAAATGAAATGTGTTTGCAAAGTGTGATACTGATATTGTAGAGGGGTGCATTGAGTAAATAAATGTTCCTATAGTTAGATGGATCCTCATCAGTATGCTGAATTCAATCATCTGGTTTGCATGAGCAAAAATATTTGCATCTTAGACCTTTTTTAAAAGTTGATACTCTCTTAGTCAAATATCCTGTAGGTCCCCACAGCTGCATAGCATATGGTGAAATACGTTCTATTATATGATTGATTACTCCTGTATTATTGTTTTAGATTAGCTGGTTCTATGTATCTGAAGAAGGATCTGGCCTTCTCTTCTGTTTCAGGTAGAGAAACCTTGCAGCAGTAACCCAAAAGAGTTACTCCTGTACCCAGCTAAGCAACCAACACTTACACAGACCCCATCCCCTGTCCCTACCAGAGTCCTATCCCCTACCTCCGCCCCTTTCACTCCATCCACGGACATCAAACCCCAGTCAAAGCCCCCTACCAGCCCCCCTACCAACACCATGAGCCCTCTCCCCCTCACCCCCCCGTCCTCCTCCCCCAGTCACCCAGCCTCCCCCTCCACCCTCTCCCCCGACTTGAAACAGAAGCTCGGGGAGCTCCTAGTGAAATACAGCAACGGTCTATGGGCCCACGCCTTACCCAAACTCTACTTGGACACGTACAAGACAAAACTCCCCGAACACGTCCTGGAGAATCTCTCGCTGCTCTCCGACTTCTGCACCGTAGACTACCCCATGCCGGACAACCCCAAGAGGGCCATCCTGTACAAGAGGACCAGGGAGGAGGAGAGCTGCAACAGGAGGGAGTCAGTAGAGGAGTGCAGGGCCAGAGAGGAGGTAGGGAGGAGGCTCAGTACCCAGGCTGTACCTCCTCTCCTCATCCCCAGGGAGGAGTACCCCTCTGTGCTGGTGGTGGAAGCTACCAATACCAACGGAGTCATACTTCGGTAAGAACCTCTGTAACAGGCACAGGCTGTTATGGCAGTTGTTTGGTTATGGGTGATTGGTACTGGCTCTGATGGACAGTTGTTTGGTTATGGGTGATTAGTACTGGCTCTGATGGACAGTTGTTTGGTTATGGGTGATTGGTACTGGCTCTGAGGGACAGTTGTTTGGTTATGGGTGATTGGTACTGGCTCTGATGGACAGTTGTTTGGTTATGAGTGATTGGACTGGCTCTGATGGACAATTGTTTGGTTATGGGTGATTGGTACTGGCTCTGATGGACAGTTGTTTGGTTATGGGTGATTGGTACTGGCTCTGATGGACAATTGTTTGGTTATGGGTGATTGGTACTGGCTCTGATGGACAATTGTTTGGTTATGGGTGATTGGACTGGCTCTGATGGACAATTGTTTGGTTATGGGTGATTGGTACTGGCTCTGAGGGACAGTTGTTTGGTTATAGTTCATTATGAACAGGGCATGGTTTGTTGACCAGCCCCTTGGTGCTGTTGGAGCTGGACTTACAGTACTGAAAATAAATGAAATTACTTTGCTGTCCCATAAAATGTGGTTGTTCTCTCTCTCTCTCTCTCTCTCTCTCTCTCTCTCTCTCTCTCTCTCTCTCTCTCTCTCTCTCTCTCTCTCTCTCTCTCTCCTCTCTCTCTCTCTCTCTCTCTCTCTCTCTCTCTCTCTCTCTCTCTCTCTCTCTCTCTCTCTCTCTCTCTCTCTCTCTCTCTCTCTCTCTCTCTCTCTCTCTCTCTCTCTCTCTCTCTCTCTCTCTCTCCTCTTAATCGCTCCTAACCCCTCTCACCCTCTCCTTCTCTCTCTCTCTCTCTCTCTCTCTCTCTCTCTCTCTCCTCTTAATCGCTCCTAACCCCTCTCACCCTCTCCTTCTCTGTGTGTGTATCTGCTCATACCTGTGTGTATTAACTCGATCCAGGTACATAGGAGAGGGCTACTCCCAGGCCCAGGAGGCTCTGGAGGATGAGATGAGAGAGTTCTACTGTTGCCAAGACAACAACAGTCGTACCCCTCTGACCTCTCCAACCTCGGGTCAGCTGACAGCCGTCAGGGCTGAGGAAGAGGAGGAGATACTACGAGCACAAGTCACAGAAGTCATGACCGACAAGGTCAAGGTGAGGTCAAAGGTCAATTGGTTGGAACTTAGACAATGGAATTGAATAAAGAATCATGGATTTCTATTGCTTTGGGTTATTTGTCATATTAAACATCTATGGTGCCATGTTACTGATTTGAGGATAGGATGAGAGTTTATGGTTTGACATTTTAGAAAATGAATTACATCTCTCTGCTTTTTTCCACACATATTTTTTGTGTCTGTTGGCGAATCTGTAGGTTTACTATGTGGATCACGGGTTTTCGGAAGTCATCAGCAAGGCCAAAGTGTTTGAACTGCATGATACGTTTTTCAAGCTGCCTTTCCAGGCCACCAAGTGTAAATTGGCTGGTGAGTTTTGATTAGAATTTTCAGTTATATATTTTTTAACAATAGTGTTGAGGGTTGGATTCCGTTTTCTTTCTTCTCAATGAAGTGTCTGTCTCTGTTTTCTTATCCAGGTCTGGAGACTTTCTGCCAGGAGCCTGCTGTTCTGAAGAAGTTTGAGTCCATGGCTAGCGGAAAGATCCTATTGGCTGAGATCCTGGAGAGAGAGCAGACCCCATTGGTGGTCCTGTATGACACGTCGCAGGATGATGATGTCAACATCAACGCAGCCTGTATCAAAGCCCTGCAGGACAAGACCCTAGCCAGCCCCCTACAGGTGGGCTACTGTTATTGTAATTTGCTGCCAGTGGGTTGAAGAGATTCTTGAGCATCCTTCATAAATACTGTACTAATCCATGTTTTTCACTCATGATTATTTTAATCTTACGTAATATCTAAATATTAGCCTTGCCATTTTCAAACTTTAATGAACCATGGAACAGATTCCCAGATGCCAGATTGCACGTTCACATTTTTAAACAAGTGTAATGGGATCATGTCTAACCCAAGCCATGGTTCTCTCTCCCCATTGTAGGTGAACAGTGCCTATATGAACGTGGCGGTGAGAAGTGTGTGTTCAGACGGGACCGTATACTGCCAGCTCCCGTCTCGAGGCCTGGCCAAACTCACGGAGATACTGGAGAAGACCGAGGCTTACTTCCACTCACAGGTACCTGTATGTGTGTGTGTGCGTGTGCAACCTTGTGTATGTATGTGCCTGCGTGTGTGGTAGAGCCTCTGTCACTCATCCTTATACTCTGAGGAGGCATAGTGGCAGATAGTTGTTTCCAGATTGAGATTAAGGAACATAATCTGGGTTTAAGACACAGGCCACTTAATCTGATCACATGACACTGGAACTGACCTACTGGGACTGACCTACAGGCCACATACTACTACTACTACCTAGCGTAATCCCCAGTTATAATTCATTAAAACGGGTCAAATTGTTCCGATTTATTTCAGATGCATACAATACAGATGTATACATAGCACATGGGCAGGTTACATAATGTTATATGTATCTGGTATTTTGTTATTAAATGATGCATTGTTGTTATATAAAAACAATATTTACTGTGACAGTCACCATAGGCGTCATGTTTCTTTTTCCCTGTGTCTGTCTCAAGTTGATGACATAATCCTGCTCCATATTGATGACATAATCTCTTCTGTGTGGCAGGTGACATCAGAGTTCCTGGTGTCCAGACCGTTCTGTGGTAAAGGCTGTCTAGCGCGCTACAAAGGCAAATGGTCTCGCGTGGAGGTGAGATGGATACTATTACCTCAGAATCAATACTGTATAGCTGATGTGGCAGAGACAGATGGATACGTTTTGCTAGCTGCTGCCAAATAGGAACGATGTCTACACTTTGGTCCAGAATGAAAACAAGTGACCGTTAATTTCAGTCCTTTATCCACTCTGGTCATAGGAGTGTCCTATCTTTGAGAGTGAGCCTCACTTATCTTATTATATCATTTGTATTATTTTATCCATCCCAGGACACCCTGGAAAACTGTGATAATTGTTGCTGAATGGACTGTCCTGTTTAAAAAAATACGAACTGAGCTGAACTCATTGTGTACAGAGATAACCCAGACTTATGACCTCTCTCGCTGCTTTCCTACAGATAACCAACCTCCATGGCAGTAGAGTCCTAGACATCCTTTTCATAGACTTGGGGGTCCAGGCCTCGGTGGAGGTGTTTGAACTGAGGGAAGTCCCTCCCCCTTTCCTACGCGACCTGATTGCTATTCCACCACAGGTCAGCACATGAGAGGACAGAGGGATGGTGTGTGTGTGGTTTGTTATGAGTGTGCATCCTGAGGGTTTTGCTTTGAAACAAAGGCCTGTAGGTGTTCAGATAGTCTGACATCCTGGTAAACTGACATGATGTGAATGGTAATATCCAACAATGAAAATACAAACAATATGTATATAAAATACTTTTTTTTGCTCAGAAAACTTGGGGGGACAAGTAAAACCACCCGTGGGCCTCTAGGTGGGAAACCCTGAAATAGAGCCTCCCACAATGCAAGTGATGTCTGCATGGTGCAGTTGGTGAAAAGCAACTGCAGCAACTTGAAGGCGACTTCATCCAAAACTGCATGATTTTTTTTTTGAACCATTATGCAAATATTTTGAAGGCGGTGACCAACGATGGTCATCGACTTGACTAAAGTGATCCGCTCGAACACGCCCACTCTCTAGGCAGTGAAGTGTTGTCTGGGTAATGTAGTCTGATGTGCAGTAGTCTCTCTCCAGGCAGTGAAGTGTTGTCTGGCTGACCTGGCTGTTAGTGGCGTGGGCTCTTGGACTCCAGACGCTGTTCAGTGGCTCCGAGACGCCGTGCTCAACTCTACTGACTGTAGTATGAAGGTACATGAACGCACACACATACTCATATGCATACACAAACACATGCTGTAAATCTGCGCTGAGACACATGATATACAGTTGAAGTCGGAAGTTTACATACACCTTAGCCAAATACATTTAAACTCAGTTTTTCACGATCCCTGACATTTAATCCTAGTCAAAATTCCCTGTCTTAGGTCAGTTAGGATCAGCACTTTATTTTAAGAATGTGAAATGTCAGAATAATAGTGGAGAGATTTATTTCAGCTTTTATTTCTTTCATCACATTCCCAGTGGGTCAGAAGTTTACATACACTCAATTAGTATTTGGTAGCATTGCCTTTAAATTGTTTAACTTGGGTCAAATGTTTCAGGTAGCCTTCCACAAACTTCCCACAATAAGTTGGGTGAATTATGGCCCATTCCTCCTGACAGAGCTGGTGTAACTGAGTCAGGTTTGTAGGCCTCCTTGCTCGCACACGCTTTTTCAGTTCTGCCCACACATTTTCTATAGGATTGAGGTCAGGGCTTTGTGATGGCCACTCTAATACCTTGACCTTGTTGTCCTTAAGCCATTTTGCCACAACTTTGGAAGTATGCTTGGGGTCATTGTCCATTTGGAAGACCCATTTGCGACCAAGCTTTAACTTCAGGACTGATGGCTTGAGATGTTGCTTCAATATATCCACATACTTTTCCATCACTCATGATGCCATCTATTTTGTGAAGTGCATCAGTCCCTCCTGCAGCAAAGCACCCCCACAACATGATGCTGCCACCCCCATGCTTCACGGTTGGGATGGTGTTCTTCAGCTTGCAAGCTTCCTCCTTTTCCTCCAAACATAACAATGGTCATTATGGCCAAACAGTTCTATTTTTGTTTCATCAGACCAGAGGACATTTCTCTAAAAAGTATGATCTTTGTCCCCATGTGCAGTTGCAAACGGTAATCTGGCTTTTTTATGGCGGTTTTGGAGCAGTGGCTTCTTCCTTGCTGAGCAGCCTTTCAGGTTATGTTGATATAGGACTCGTTTTACTGTGGATATAGATACTTTTGTACCTGTTTCCTCCAGCATCTTCACAAGGTCCTTTGCTGTTGTTCTGGGATTGATTTGCACTTTTCACACCAAAGTGCGTTAATCTCTAGGAGACGTAACGCGTCTCCTTCCTGAGCGGTATGACGGCTGCGTGGTCCCATGGTGTTTATACTTGCATACTATTGTTTGTTCAGATGAATGTGGTACCTTCAGGCGTTTGGAAATTGTTCCCAAGGATGAATCAGACTTGTGGAGGTCTACAATTTATTTGGCTGATTTCTTTTGAATTTCCTGTGATGTCAAGCAAAGAGGTCCTGAGTTTGAAGGTAGGCCTTGAAATACATCCACAGGTACACCTCCAATTGACTCAAATTGTGTCAATCAGAAGCTTCTAAAGCTATGACATAATTTTCCAAGCTGTTTAAAGGCACAGTCAACTTAGTGTATGTAAACTTCTGACCCACTGGAATTGTGATTCTGTGAATTATAAGTGAAATCTGTCTGTAAACAATTGTTGGAAAAATGACTTGTGTCATGCACAAAGTAGATGTCCTAACCGACTTGCCAAAACTATAGTTTGTTAATTAACAAGAAATTTGTGGAGTGGTTGAAAAACGAGTTTTAATGACTCCCACCTGAGTGTACGTAAACTTCCGACTTCAACTGTAGTCATTGTTTTTTTACTCCACCAGTGACCATTTCATAATTTCTTGTTAAAGTTACCTTTTACTGCAGTGGGCTAAATCAGGGTCACACAGAGTGATTCTTGGTATTCTTAAACAAATCTATTTGAGGCAAAAGTATACACCTCACACACATTGTTATAGGCTTAAAAAAAGAAGACACCTGTACCATGTCAGATATAGAGTTGAAAGTTATTCCATTTTGATTTTGCCTCCCAATATTACACTTTATATACATTACAGAAGACTGAAATATAACAAAACGGTTTGACATAGAAACACAGGATTTCCGTCATTCTTTATTGATATTCTTGATTAATTATGAAAAATATTAATAACATTCCACCCATGAGGCCAAAGAGGGTGCTTTTGGTCATTGACTGCAGGAAAGGTTTACAGTTGAAATCCTCTGAATTATCTTTCTCTCTCTCTCTCTCCACCCCCTCCCTCTATCCCTCCACAGATAGCCAAGCTGGACAACACCAAGCGCAGCGTAGTCCATGTCTACCTGTTCACCGACAAGAATTTCCACGACCCCACGAGAAGCCTCAACCGCCAAATGGCCGCCTCTGACCTCTTCAAACACCAAGGAGACGTCTTCCTAAGCAGCCACAGGTAGGGCTAGGAGTTGATTTCAAAATCAGTCTATTCCTGATTCCTAAAGTGTGGAGTCTCCTGCCATTGTGCTTGACTCTCGTGGGATTTGCATAAAGGAAAAATACACATTTTAGTGACAATTGACAATAAAGTAGATGTTATGTTATCACAGCCCTTCCAAGACCTCCACCTGTAACTCTACTGCCACCCTCACAACCACAACCACAACCACTCCCAGCTCAAATGGGACCAAGCCCCAGCTACGACGCGCCCACTCTGGCTCGGGACCCAGGCCAACGGGGGGTACAAGCACCACTCCTGGAACTCCCCCACCTCCCTCAACCACCGCCCCTATTAAGCTACCCCCGCTGCTGGACCTCCCTCCTGCAGGTCAGAGACATATATTTATATGTTTACATGCTTCATAATGTTTATTTTTTATCCGAAAATTAAAGTACTTGTGTTTTGTGCAAAGCTGTTTCCAACCTCCCGTCTGTTGTTCCCCCTTCCCATGTCCCGTTCGTTGATTTAAAAAGATTGATGCCCCCCCCCAAAAAAAATCTATGCATCGTAGTGCTGAAACCTCAATGTCCTCAAACTCTCAAACTCTATGCCTCTGCTGCAGGTCACAACATGGATATCTATGTGTCCGTGGCCTGCCACCCGGGTCACTTCGTACTGCAACCCTGGAGAGATATGTACAAGCTGGTAGTTCTGATGGGAGAGATGATCCTGTACTATAACAAAACCGAGGAGAAGCCTCTCAAAGTGGAGAAGAATCAGATATACGCTGCTAAGGTGGAGAACAAGTGAGTAGAGGGAGGAGTGGGTGGGAATGGGTCTTGGGAGTATGTGTGGGAACTGTAGATTTCAAGTGTGAATGAGGGATTTGGGTAAGGCTTCTAGTAGGATAGTCTGACTGCATTCAATAATTTGATTAGCCATCTAGTTTATTCGGGCCCCCCGGGCTAAGGATTAACTTGAATTAACTAAATGAACTTGATTAATTGACCTCTAACCTCTGACCTCAGTTGGCACCGTGTGCTGGTGAAGGGGGTGTTGACCAACGGCCTGGTGTCTGTCTATGAGCTGGACTACGGTAAACACGAGCTGGTCAGCGGCACCCAGCTTCGCCCACTAATCCAGGAGTTCAGACAGCTGCCATTCCAGGGCATCACTGCACAACTCGCAGGTAACTAGGGAAGTGTTGCCCTCCCGGCAACCATATTATGTACCTTAGATTTTGCTATTCACCTCAACATAGCAAAGTAATCTACAACAAGTGGTTCTTGATATTGGCACACGTAAAAAAAAATAGTTATGTCCCTCAAAATGGGTTCCTTTTGTTGTTGTTGTTGTGAACACACACATAAAGCATCCCTACCCTCACTTAGTAGTGTGTCACATGGGCCTTAAAAGGCCCAGTGCAGTCAAAAACATGACTTCCTATATTTTATATATATTTCCATACTATGAGATTGGAATAATATTGTGAAATTGTGAAACTCATGATAATGCTCTTTTAGTGTAAGCTGTTTTATAAGACTGACGTTTCAGCCTGTTTTGGTGGGATGGAGTTTTGGTCTGCCTGGTGACATTACCAGGCGTTAAATGAGTTAATAGACCAATAAGAAAGAGAGTTCCAAACCTATCTGCCTATAAGAGCTAGTTTTCAGTTTTCCCCTCCCCACTCCCTGACAATCCTAGCCAAATTCTTGCTTAAGAAATGCTAAGAGGCTATTTTTGTTCCTTTTTTACCATTTTAATTGAAAACAATCACAGTAAGGTACTTAATTGTTACCCAGAAATGATTTGATATTGAGAAAAAAAAATTGCATTGGACCAAGCTCCTTTAACGTCCTGATAATTCCATGAATTCAAAACCTTGGAGAAGGGAGGCCTCTGGTGGCAACGATAGACATTGGCCGTGTCCGAATACCCATAATTGCATTCTAAATAGTAGGCTGTTTGGATATAAGAAAGTTTTATAGTATGTGAAATTTAGAACATTTTGTTTGCTTTAAATGCCAAGATGTCGGAATTTCATCTTGTAAAATTTGCTGCACACTATTGAGGAAAATAATCGTCTTTTCACACCCACGTGTGTTTGACAATGGCTGATAATCAGAATAGGGGCCACGCTCTACAGAAATGTATGAATGGCGGGGAACAAGCACGAATATGCATTAGATGATGCCTTCTCATTATGGATGAGTAGTATGTTCATATTTGTTGCTTACTACATACGTTTTTACTAAACATTACGTTCTAAATAGTATGTAGTAAGAATAGTACACATTATGTAGTTTTAGTAAGTAGTAGGCAACACAGATTTCGGACACGGCCATTGACTGGAGAAATGCCTTTCCGTTTTGTGAAATTATAAGGTACTTTCGTGTGCCTTTTGTTAAAACGCTTGTTTATTTCTAGAATATTAATAGTTTTCAGCATTCAATGCTGATGTACAGTATACATTATTTTGGTGTAAGTCTATGTGACATTCTCACTCCACCAATAGGAGTGAAGCCGAGGCAGTGGTCGGAGGAGGCTTCCATCGTGTTCCGGAACCACGTAGAGAAGAAGCCGTTGGTGGCCCAGCTGGAGGCCGTACAGGAAGCGCATCACCCCTGGGACAGGAAGTTGACCGTCTTCCTGGTCGACACCTCGCAGGAGGAGAGGGACATCTGGGTGCATGACATCATGGCTGAGTTCACAGACGAACTCACCAAAGAAGTGTAGTTGGATAAACTGTGCACAACAGTGCATCTATAGTGCTGGTTATGGCAGGAACAACTAGGTAGGTCTATTCAAAACAAATGTTAAAAAATATATATACACATTTGTTTTGGATACCTAAGTGTAGTTGGATGCTGGACTTTGCTGCGGACGTTGCTATGTGAAACCAGAACGCTTGTTGGGGTTGCTATGGGAGACCATTGGGAGATGGTTTAGAGATATGTCACTTAGACTTGTCATCTTGTGTTTGAGAGTGGGGTGACACAGTGACCAGTAAAACACACTCGCAGCAGCATGGCATGATATTTTCATCAAAAGCTCAATAATATCACCCTCGTGCTGACTTACCTTCAAGCTTTGCCACACAGAGGGGTTGTCATAGTAAACTGTTGAATATCTAGTCTTGATATGGGATGGGTTTCCCAAAGCCTTCGTAGCTAATAATATGGTACAGGACTTTGTTTCTCTGGACAATCCAGACTCACACCACTTGTTGAACAGCAAGGTGCTTCATTTGACAAATTCCGTTCCTTAACTAGAAAACATTGATATATCTGTTTCTCTCTCTTGTCCAGGTTGTGGAAAGAAATAGCAGTCAACATTAGCTACAAAGGATTTTGGAAACTCACCTATGGCTAGTAGCTTTCATTAGGCTACAGTGTCTATATAAAGAATTTCTACTCTGGCTATACAAGCTATGGAAATGTATATTAGCTGCATTATCGATCAACGATGCACAAAAAGTATTTAACTCAACTTGTAAGAGACTGTGGTTGGTTTAAAGGCCTTTACCAATAGCCTGGTAAAACTAGATTAGAAGGTGACCAGCAATAGTTAGTGCCGCATTCGGTCTGTTATAACCAGGCTATCTTTACCAAGGTCTGTTCATGGGAATCTGATATAAAAGGTATGTACGTGATACATTATCTGATACATTATGTGATACATTATCGATCAGCAACGCACAAAAAGTATTTAACTCCACTTGTCAGAGGCTGTTGTTAATTGAGACACAGAGTTACAGTATGAAGGCCTTTACTTTACCCAGGCCTGTTTATTTGAATCTGACGTCATGAAGGTTTACAAAACATAGTTTAAAGGGATAGTTCGGCAATTATTTTGTCCGTAGACCGCTTTCAAGGTAAGGAAACCAATAAGTAAATATGTTAAAATCACTGAACTACCACTTTAAGACATTCCCTCTAGTGAATTGATGATGCAAAAAAGCCATTGTTATTTCTTATTTCTATTTCCCGCTCATGTGACTTAGCTCGGTTTTAAAAACTTTGGTTTTAATTTATTTATTTTTAATTCATTGAGTTTGTGATTTTGTGTCGGACAACAAGACTTTCTGCAGATACAGTATTCTTAGACCAGGAGTTTTGAGTGACCACGTGACCTGACCGAGGACATTTTGGGGGGCCCTAGCTACAGTATTAGAATATTACTGTACTATAGGGCCCAAAGTTTTTTTCTGGTCATGTCATCTAGGTCGGGAAAAACTCCTGGCCCTAGATACACTGCATGATATGTTGGAAATTGTGCTGAATTGCGTGCACATCATTTGATAATACAATATATGCTAACCGGTAGTTGTGTTTACCTGACGATACTCTCTGGTTTACCGTTGGAGTGATGGGATCGTTGGAGTTTTACTGAAAACAGAATAATTACAGCCCAGCTAGCACATTTCGTTCCTTGGAAGTTGTGGGAACGTACATTTTTGTTTTCCTGTTGGTTCTGGGAACGAAACCATACGTTTTCTGACCGGTAAAACAGAATGTTTTTTAACGTTCTAGGAACGGAGGTGAAAATTTTGCCTGGAGGGTGAAAGTTCATTTTTAGGTTGCAGGAAGGTTCTGAGAACGTTTTACTATGGTTCACTGAAAGTTTTTTCTCTGTGGTTTTATTAACGCTCTGATAGCGTAAATTATAGATTATTTGAAGGTAATTAAATAAGAAATAACTTACTTCAAACGTTCACTGAATGTTTCAATAAGACGTTTAATACTACTGCTAGCTTAGTTTAACTGTTTTAAACTCTAAGCACAGATAGCACACATGGGAAGAGAAAAGTATATATATGGTTACACGGCGTCAGTGAGATTTTAATCAATGATCTTCTGTTCTCTATCCATGGAATTAGTCTTCTACGCCACCAGGATGGAACTAGCATGCCATGTTTTTATTTTTAAGCTGTTCATTTTAGTCTATTCAAACAGACCCCATTTCAAAGGAAACAATCACTCATTAAGTTCACACACTTAACAAGATAGAGAATAGAGAGAGTTTTGTTGATGCTAAGAAGGAAATGTATGTGTTTTTAAATAACATTATTAGAACTTTCTCTGAATGTTACTAAAGTTTCATTACATGTCAACAGAACATTGTTTCTTAATGTTCTCTGAATGTTCTGAGACATTACTTTTAAATAGAACCATGAGGAAACCTGTAGAAAATGTTATGCTGAAATACTGACATTCCCACAGGAGAACGTTGTTTCTTCACGTTCTCTGAGCAATTTGAGAACATGACTTTAAATAGAACCATAAGTAAACATGAAGGAAATGTTATGCTGAAGTACTGAAATTCCCACATGAGAACGTTGTTCCTTAACATTCTCTGAACTATTTGAGAACATTCCCAATGTCAAACCAGTTGGAGGAGAATGTTCCAAGAACATTACCAACATTTTAATTAAATGTAGCCATGTTCTGTTCATGTTCTGAAATGTTTTGTCAAAGTAATGAAATACCAAGAAAATAAAATTTTTGTCAAGTTCCTTAAACGTGCTGAGAATGTTCCAAATCCAAGCAACTATCCTGCTCCATTTACAGAAAGTTGTGGGAAGGTTGCATGAAAAATTATCATAGGACAACAACACTCTCAACAAGCTCTAAGAAACATATGGTTCTCAGAACGTTATGTTCTAGCTGGGAGTACTCTCGTCTGGTCCCAGATATGTTTGTGCTGTCTTGCCAATTCTATTGCTACATTTGCTAATGGAGTTGGCTAAACAGTACAAACAGATCTGGGACCAGGCTATATTTCCCTTGCTTAAGGGTTATTATTTTATTTTCATTTTGTTAACCTTTTATCATTTAGCCGTGGTTATTTGCATACAGTATGTACAATGTTTTAGGAATAAAGTTTAAAAAAGGAGAGTTTCAAATTTGTCAAGTTATTTGCAGAAGTAAAGTTTACGGGCTTATGGTTAATTGAGTGTGCTTGATACAGTTGGAAGTTTACATACACTTAGGTTGGAGTCATTAAAACTCGTTTTTCAACCACTCCACAAATTTCTTGTTAACAAACAATAGCTTTGGCAAGTCGGTTAGGACATCTACTTTGTGCATGACACAAGTCATTTTTACAACAATTGCTTACAGACAGATTATTTCACTTATAATTCACTGTATCACAATTCCAGTGGGTCAGAAGTTTACATACACTAAGTTGACTGTGCCTTTAAACAGCTTGGAAAACTCCAGAAAATTATGTCATGGCTTTAGAAGCTTCTGATAGGCTATTTACATCATTTCAGTCAAATGGAGGTGTACCTGTGCATGTATTTCAAGGTCTACCTTTGCTTGACATCATGGGAAAATCAAAAGAAATCAGTCAAGA
The DNA here is from genome assembly GCF_029448725.1 of Salvelinus fontinalis. Lineage (NCBI taxonomy): Eukaryota > Metazoa > Chordata > Actinopteri > Salmoniformes > Salmonidae > Salvelinus > Salvelinus fontinalis. Next base: position 32,591,570 of record NC_074675.1, read on the forward strand.
CCTCCACAAGTCTGGTTCATCCTTGGTTGCAATTTCCAAACTCCTGAAGGTACCACGTTCAGTACAAACAATAGTACGCAAGTATAAACACCATGGAACCATGCAGTCGTCATACAGCTCAGGAAGGAGACACGTTCTTTCTCCTAGAGATGAACGTACTTTAGTGCGAAAAGTGCAAATCAATCCCAGAAAAACAGCAAAGGACCTTGTGAAGATGCTGGAGGAAACAGGTACAAAAGTATCTATATCCACAGTAAAACGAGTCCTATATCGACATAACCTGAAAGGCCACTCAGCAAGGAAGAAGCCACTGCTCCAAAACCGCCATTAAAAAAACAGACTATGGAACTGCACATGGGGACAAAGATCGTACTTTTTGGAGAAATGTCCTCTGGTCTGATGAAACAAAAAAAAACTGTTTGGCCATAATGACCATCATTATGTTTGGAGGAAAAAGGGGGAGGCTTGCAAGCAGAAGAACACCATCCCAACTGTGAAGCACAGGGGTGGCAGCATCATGTTGTGGGGGTGCTTTGCTGCAGGAGGGACTGATGCACTTCACAAAATAGATGGCATCATGAGGGAGAAAATTATGTGGATATCTTGAAGCAACATCTCAAGCCATCAGTCAGGAAGTTAAAGCTTGGTCGCAAATGGGTCTTCCAAATGGACAATGACCCCAAGCATACTTCCAAAGTTGTGGCAAAATGGCTTAAGGACACCAAAGTCAAAGTATTGGAGTGGCCATCACAAAGCCCTGACCTCAATCCTATAGAAATATTGTGGGCAGAACTGAAAATTGTGTGCGAGCAAGGAGGCCTACAAACCTGACTCAGTTACACCAGCTCTGTCAGGAGGAATGGGCCAAAATTCACCCAACTTATTGTGGGAAGCTTGTGGAAGGCTACCCGAAATGTTTGATTCAAGTTAAACAATTTTAAGGCAATGCTACCAAATACTAATTAAGTGTATGTAAACTTCTGACCCACTGGGAATGTGATGAAAGAAATAAAAGCTGAAATAAATCATTCTCTCTACTATTATTCGGACATTTTGTCACGTTCCTGACCTGTTTTCTGTTGTTTTGTATGTGTGTGATGGTCAGGGCGTGAGTTTTGGGTGGGCAGTCTATGTTTTCTGTTTCTATGTTGGTTTTGGGTTGCCTGGTATGGCTCTTAATTAGAGGCAGGTGTTTTGCGTTTTCCTCTAATTGAGAGTCATATTAAGGTAGGTTGTTCTCACTGTTTGTTTGTGGGTGATTGTCTCCTGTGTCAGTGTCTGTATGTTACGCCACACGGGACTGTTCCGGTTTTTGTTAGTTCGTTCGTTTTATGTAGTCTGTTTTCCTGGTTCATGCGTTCTTCACGTTGTATGTAAGTTCGTGTCCAGGTCTGTCTACATTCGTTTATTTGTTTTGTAATTATTCAAGTGTTCGTCGTGTTCTTCTGTTTTTGTTTATTAAATCATTATGTATTCACAACCCGCTGCATTTTGGTCAAATCCCTGCTACTCCTCTTCGGATGAGGAGAAGGAGGAAGCCCGTTACACATTTCACATTCTTAAAATAAAGTGGTGATCCTAACTGACTTAAGACAGGGAATTGTTACTTGGATTAAATGTCAGGAATTGTGAAAAACTGAGTTTAAATGTATTTGGCTAAGGTGTATGTAAACTTCCGACTTCAACTGTACATGTGTAGATATGTCTTCTGTCCCATGTCTTTATTTTGTACTTAGAAAACGCAGACTGTAAAAAATTATACAAAAAATTTTTTTTTTTTAAATGTGTAATTCTGAAATTCTAATTCTTTATTAAAATAGCAAAATGTTATCTTATTTAGATGTCATATTACATACAGCCAATCAGTGTCTATAAACTGATGAATCCAAATACATTTACAAATATAATCTTGCCCATTGTAAACCATATTTATTTTCTCAGTGACAGAGTATAGAGGAGAGAACAGAAGAGGAGAGAACCGGAGAGGGGAGAAAAGGAGGAGTGAGGAAATGAGAGGAGTACATCTCATCCTTAAAGCTGATCATACACACAAATGGCAGCATCCGCTCAGGTCTTCCAGCACTTACCGAATGGACAAAATCATGACGAACTCTGGAGGGCAAGAGAGGGAAATGAGAAAGGCTACAAAATGTAATGGGCACCACTGTTTAGATAATTGAATGTTTGTGACTCTGTGTGTGTGTGTATGTATGTGTGTGATCTTACTTCTGTGTGTGTTTGTGTGTCGACATGTTTCTGCATGTTGTGAGTGTTTCCTCCATGTGTGTGTGACTTTACATGTGTGTGTATGTGTCTATGCACAGTTATCTCCTCACCATCAAAGTCGATGCTTCCGTCTCCGTTGATGTCTATCTCTTTGAGTATCTCTTCCAGCTCTCCTTTCTTCAGTTTCTCCCCCAGTAGACTCTTCACCGCCTCCTTCATCTCATCCTGGCTGATCTTCCCATCACAGTCCTGGTCAAACTGAGAGGAGGAGAGGGGAAAGTTATGATGGAGGGATGTTGAGGAGGAGAGAAGGTGGGTGATTAAGTGAACATGGGAGTTAATATTGGCTGAGGGCCATTAACAATAATGAAGAAGCTGTGAGATTTTAATGAGAGTTTGTGTAGGGCCATAATGCCTGTGTTTGTAGGCCTGTGTTTTATGCTCATTCCCTTAATTTCAGTCTCTTTGGCTCCGTGTCAGTCTCCTACCTGTGAGAAGGCGGACCTGAGCTCTTTCAGCCCCAGCATGTCTGCTGTCTCTCCCATTATCCTGGGACCCATCAGCTCACAGAAATCGTCAAAGTCCATCAGACCGCCCACTGAAGGGAGACAGCCAATCAACAGTCAGGACACAGGTAGGAACTGGACAATAAGCACATTTAAATGACAATAGCTTAAAATGTACATACTCCTCATCTTGATCTGTTGCACTATCTCCAGCAGCTCCATCTCAGTGGGCATATAGCCCATGGTCCTCATGCACTCAGCTACGTCCTTGTAGTTCAGGTAGCCGTCACAGTCGTAGTCAAACTCCTTGAAGGCAAAGTCCAGCTCTGTGCCAAAGGTTAAAGGTTAGAAGTCAGAAGGTGAGGATGACACCATAGAAATAGAATTACCAGAAAGGACATTGCCATTCAAGTCAACGTTCCGTGATGGGTGGACCGGCTGCCATACTGAGTGTACCCATGAATGTATCGTCAAATTGCCGTGGTCTGAGGGGCTTTTCCCCAATCTAGTCAAACTATTTCTATGGATGATTCAAAGCTACCCACTTTTCACAAATATAATGCCTGTCTGAATCCTAACTTGAGTAACACGGGTTCCGTATAATAAGTTGTGCAACTAGTCAATCTACTGTAAGTAAAGCATTCTATTGTATGTGCAGTATCACTGTGATAAGAAGACTCACCATCCAACTCTGCTTGGGCCAACTCCCTCTCCTAAAGGAAGACAATGGGCAAAGGAGAGACACTATATAAACAAAAGTATGTGGACACCCCCTCAAATTAGTGGATTTGGCTATTTCAGCCACACCCGTTGCTGACAGGTGTACAAAATCGAGCACCCAGCCATGCAATCTCCATAGAGGAACATTGGCAGTAGAATGGCCTTACTGAAGAGCTCAGTGACTTTCAACGTGGCACTGTCATAGGATGTGGCACCCATTGTACACCATATTTATTTTCTCAGTGACAGAGCATAGAAGAGAGAACAGAAGAGGAGAGAACCGGAGAGGGGAGAAAAGGAGGAGTGAGGAAATGAGAGGAGTACATCTCATCCTTAAAGCTGATCATACACACAAATGGCAGCATCCTCTCCGGAAACTGTAAGTGCTGTTATTGTGAAGTGGAAAAGTCTAGGAGCAACAACGGCTCAGCCGCAAAGTGATAGGCCACACAAACTCACAGAATGGGACCGCCGAGTGCTGAAGCGCGTGGTATGTAAAAAAAGTTCCATGGCTGAGCATGGCCAAGCTTAAGATCACCATGAGCAATGCCAAGCGTCAGCTAGAGTGGTGTAAAGCTTGCAGCCATTGGACTCTGGAGCAGTGGAAACGCTTTCCCTTCAGTGATGAGTCACACTTCACCATCGGGCAGTCCGACGGACTAATCTGGGTTTGGTGGATGCCAGAAGAACGCTACCTGTCAGAATGCCTAGTGCCAACTGTAAAGTTCGGTGGAGGATAAATAATGGTCTGGGGCTGTTTTTCATAGTTCTGGCTAGGCCCCTTCGTTCCATTGATGGGAAAACTTAACGCTATAGCATACAATGACATTCTAGACGATTCTGTGCTTCCAACTTTGTGGTAACAGTTTGGGGAAGGCCCTTACCTGTTTCAGCATGACAATGCCCCCGTTCACAAAGCGAGGTCCATACAGAAATGGTTTGTCGAGATCGGTGCTATAGAACTTGACTGACCTGCACAGAGCCGTGACCTCAACCCAATTGAATACTTTTGGGATGAATTGGAACGCTGACTGTGAGCCAGGCCTAATCGCTCAACATCAGTGCCCAACCTAACTAATGCTCTTGTGGCTGAATCGAAGCAAGTCCCCGTAAGAAATGTTACAACATCTAGAGGAAAGCCTTCCCAGAAGAGTGGAGGCTGTTATGGCAGCGAAGGGGGGGACCAACTCCATATTAATGCCCATGATTTTGGAATGAGATGTTCGACGAGCAGGTGTCCACATACTTTTGACAATGTGGTGTGTGTTTTAGTGAGGGAGCTGCCATAGAGAAACAACACTGTCTGTCCTTTTGAGTAATATTATAGTGTTTAGATCTATATATACTGGATAGGGTTCACCTTAAAGAGTCAAATGCAGGTACTTTTGGATGGAAGTTTAGTACAGGTGATTTGAGAGTTACACAGTTGTGTAAGAGGAGGTTGGAAGTTTTTGGATCCGGTAGATCTGGTGTGGTAGGAAGTTGGTGAGGGATTGGGGACAGGTGGGGATGTTTCCTGATCATGGTGGATTAAATCGTTTGTTTGGGACACCAGTCAACCTCATTCACACGTGTTTTTTTTTTTTTAACTAGGCAAGTCAGTTAAGAACAAATAATTTTTTACAATGATGGCCTTCAGGGGAACAATGGGTTAACTGCCTTGTTCAGGAGCAGAATGAAAGATTTTTACCTTGTCAGCTCTGGGATTCCTGGTTACTGGCCCAACGCTCTAACCACTAGGCTACCTGCCGCCCCCGCGTGTAGTTTTTTCACGCATAGCCTACACACACTGTATGCTCAATATTATCTAGTTTAAGTTCTAGTCCGAATTATTCTATCCTAAATCAATGTCTCCGAGCTAAGTTTTACAAGTCAAAAAACAAAGTAAAACAAAGTAAGAAAAGCAGAAATTGTTCATTAAACATCAGACATCAATTGACACACAATATCACATCGGTCAGTGGTGGGTCTAAACGTTTACAAATATCCCAAGCAAAAAAAGTTCCTAAAACAATTATACAACTTTCCCTTTGTGTTCGATGCTCTTCCGGCAGCTTCTACCCATTAATCCTAATGAATGGTGACGCTGAGCCACACTAAGGATCTAATAATACTGCTGTATCTATAAGGATTAGCTGGAGAGGATAACTACTGTGTGTGTGTGTGTGTGTGTGTGTGTGTGTGTGTGTGTGTGTGTGTGTGTGTGTGTGTGTGTGTGTGTGTGTGTGTGTGTGTGTGTGTGTGTGTGTGTGTGTGTGTGTGTGTGTGTGTGTGTGTGTGTGTGTGTGTGTGCGCGTGCGTGTGTGTGTGTGTGGCTTAAAGAGTTATTACCTACACACACACACATGCAGGCAGGTAGGCACACACACACACACACACATACAGGCACACGCGGGTAGGCAAGCAGATAGGCAGGCAGCCACTCACACACACAGCATGCAAAGATCAGGAGCTTAGCTAACGTTGTAGCTTCTAGGACATTATTTTGCATGCACATCAATGTCCCCGTGAGAAGAAAAAAACACAGGACTGTTGTTAGCCTAGCATGGGTCAGAGGTGAAAGTAACTTTAATGTGTGTGTGTGTGTGTGTGGACTCCCGACTGGCGCAACGGTCTAAGGCACTGCATCTCAATGCTAGAGGCATCACTACAGACCCCGTGGTTCGAATCCAGGCTGTATAACAACCGGCTGTGATTGGGAGTCCCATATGGTGGTGCACAATTGGCCCAGTGTCGTCCGGGTTTCGCCGGTGTAGGCCATCATTGTAAATAAGAATTTATTCTTAACTGTCTTGTCTAGTTAAATAAAGGTTCAATAAAAAATGTGCGCGTACCGCTCCAAACACGCTGCTGAGCAGGGTGGTGTGTATCTTCTCCATGTCTTTCCTCTTCTGCTCTTTCTTAGACACCTTCTTGGGAGCCGACTCCGAGCCTGAGGACGAAGTCTTCCGGGATTTGCCACCTTTGCTACAGAACGTGAGCCAAGAGGCACCAGGTGTTCACAATATTGGAGACATTGGCAAGAGCTATCTTGACACTTTGACTTGACTTACAGTACTGTAATAAACATGGGGAGAAGCCAAACAAATCTCTCAATGGCTTCGTACATATTCAAGTTTTACAACTAATAGTTATGATACAATAGAGTTTTTCTGCACAAAAATATTCATACAAGTATTGTGGAGACGGCGCTTGACGGGTTTGTCGATATTTTAGGGCATCACAAACACATCAGGTATATCACAACCATTGATTCAACAATATCACTTGTACAAACTGAGTGTGTACGGCGCCAATGTCTCTCAATAACTCTATTGTACCCATCATGGCCAATCAAGTTCTCCAGTCTCAAACGTAGACGATAATCTTACCTGTCTGTAGAGGCTGCAGACGTTGCAGAGGTTACAGAGGCTGCAGACGTTGCAGAGGTTACAGAGGCTGCAGACGTGGTGGACGGGGTCTTAGACATCCTGAATAAAATGAATCCACAGATGAGTCGATGTGTGCGTGTGTGTGTGTGCGCGTGTGTGTGTGTGTGTGTGTGTGCATGTGTTGATAGCAGTTTCTCAGAAACTGATATTGCCAGGTGACACTGTTTGCAAAACATACCCAACACACTGTGAAAATAGGTAGCATAGTGGTTAGAGCGTTTGGCCAGTAACTGAAAGGTCGCTGGTTTGAAAAACTGAGCGGGCAAATGAAAAATTGGACGTGCCCTTGAGCAAAGCACTTAACCCTAATTTGCTCCAGAGGTGTTATGGCTGACCTTGTAAAACAACACATTTCACTGCACCTATCCTGTGTATGTTACAATGTATATATATATTTTTTACTGTAACCTACTTTAGGGACATGCACACATACACAGTCAAGGTGTAGGTAATCAACCAACCTGCAAGGAACAATCACTTCCACTCTCTATTTAATGCAAATATTACAGACAGAAAATGTCTTTACCTTTAGCTGGTCCTCCCGCGGTAATGTGAACGACAGGACTGGGTCCACTTGCTCTCCTCAACCTTCATCCCTCCCCTCCTTCTCTCTCTCCCTCCCTCTGTCTATCCCTCCATCCATCAAAGAGTATTACCAGGTGATTACCTGGCTAAATGTGTCTAGGTCAGAAAGCTAAACATCACACTCGACACAGTGTGACTGACCGTGGCTCTCTCACACACACAGGCAGTCAGTCACACCGTGTGTGTGTGTGTGTGCGCGTGTGCGTGTGTGTGTGTGTGTGTGTGTGTGTGTGTGTGTGTGTGCGTGCGTGCGTGCGCGTGCGTGTGAGAGAGGCACAAATTATAAACTGTGTATTGTCAAGGGTATTATTGTATTAGGTAGCTACCTGATATCTTTTAAAGTGTATTTGTAGTTCGACGTTAGTGATAGTTCATAGCGTTGTCAAGGCTATTATTTGAGGTACAGTATTGGGCACCCAATTAGACATGTAAAAAGTATTTTGGACGTATGATATTTCTATTTATTTGGTTAAACATAACAAAGCACACAAAAAATGTATGATGTTTCATTTAAATTTTATTTAAATTCATCAAATGCAGAGCAAATTCATTCATGAAGATTTGTTTTTATATAGGATTCACATAAATAGGCTGTGTGGTAACACTTTATTTTACGGTACTACTTTATTTCGAAACCCAATTCATAACTACATGGTACCAAATGGTGCATAGATACAAGGTTGGGGTCAATTCCTTTTCAAATCAGGAAATAAACAGAAATTCCTGAATCAAATCACATTTTCGTCATTGCCTCCTATAAGAAAAAAATGGAATTGAATTGACCCAAACCTTACATAGATAGTAGTCATGCACACTTAAGTAAAAAACAAGTCAACAGTGGACTGAAAACACACCAGAACCAAAAAAAACATTACTTAATGACCTATAGCCCTGGGCATATCGCTGGGGCCAACTTCATGAGGATACACAAGGGCTTTCCTCTGTAGCATCTTGCACTTTGTCTTGCACGTCGTTCGCCTGTGTGCCGTGCAGTTGGGTCCGGGGTATCCCTGTCTGGTGGCTTCCAGCTCTCTGTGTCTCTTGCTGGGGCCTGCCTGATGGCTCTCCTCCCCCCAAGACAGAGTACTGTTGCTGGGCTGGGAACAGTAGGGCTGAGGGAGGTAGCTCTGGAGGTTATCCATGGGTCTCATCAAGGAGGGGGCAGCCTGGTGGCTCTCGTCTCCCCGAGACAGAGTGCTAAAGCTGTGGTGGAGGCTGGGGCTCCTGGGGGCCCCTCTCGAGCTCACGTCGTTGTCTCTCCTTCTCTTTCTGGAGGGTATGGAGGAGGTGGAGGAGGAGGAGGAAGGCAGGACTGGAGACAGTACATGCTTATGGTGCCTGGATGATGAAGATACCACAGTGGCTGAGACTGAGGATGATGAAGTGGAAGGCAAGTATGGATGAAGGTGCTCTGCATGGCGTCTTGGAAGTTTCTTTGTGACTGAAACAGAGAATGAGCAGGAGGAGCCAGTGATGTGCAGAACTGGTTTCACCACCATAGGAGGAGGAGGAGAGGGACAGCGCCTGATCATCTGGCTGTAGAGGAAGCTACAGGCCTGCCTGCCTTCCCAGCTGTCTAGAAGGTGGGCCTGGAGGCAAGCCAGGCTTGGGAAGGGCAGCTGACACAGGGCACACTGGTAGCCCTCAGAGCCCTGGTAGCCCTGGTGGTAGCCTGGACTGTTATTGGAGGCCTACAATAAAATACAATACAACTTTATTGTCCATATGTTTCAGTAAACAACAGAAATGTATCTTCTGCTCACTTCTCCCCCTTCCTCCACACACATATACACACACAACACACACAGACCTGGCTGGAGACATAGCGAACGAAGTCGGCCTGGAGGTGGTCAGTGCATCTGCCTCGCCGCGATCCCAGTTTTGCCTCAAGGCCATTGGGGACGGCGTAGAGATGACAAGCCATATCAGCCTCCTGATCCTGCTGGTTATTGTGGACATGGCTGGGGGAAGATGGTGATGGCTCCTCAGATACATGCACCAATGGAGGAGGAGGAGACGGACACAGCCTGATCATGTCACTGTAGAGGCGATTACAGCCTGTGTTGTGGGTCCAGCTGACCAAGAGGTGGGCCTGGAGGGAAGCAAGGCTGGGGAGGGGCAGCCGACACAGGCCACATTGGTAGCCCTGGAAGCCCTGGTCGTCTGTTCCCTCAGTCAGGTCCTGGTAGACGGAGACACGATAGAGGAAACCAGCCTGGAGGTGGTCGGGGACTCTGGAGGTGCCTCCCAGGTTTGCCTCAGGGTCATCGGGTATGGAGTAGTGCCATTTGGCCCTGCCAGACTGCTGGTCATGCTCCTGAATACTAAATACCTCGTCAAAATACCCTGTAGAGGGAAGACAGGCAGAAGTAAAGGTTAATGTCCAAAGCAGCAGCCTATTCCCTACATAGTGCACTACTTTTGACCAGAGAAATTGCACCCTATTCCCTACAAAGTCCACTACTTGTGACTAGAGAAATTGAACACTATTCACCAAATAGTACACTACTTTTGAACAGAACCCTATCCCTAGTCAAAAGTTCTGCACTGCATAGGGAATAGTGTGCAATTTGGGTCATCAAGCCAGTACTTGGAAATGTATGCTGATTTATTTATAAATTATAGAGAAATAGACACATTCAAGCAAATAAACCTTCTTTATAGTAAACCTTTTATGGAAATACATTCACAATCTTTTAATAATTGAACAGTTTGTAGTCTTACCACTTCGTAGATCAATTTCTTGGTGAAGGATGGGGGATTGAAAAAGTTTGGATGTCATTGTAACTCACACACCTCTGCTCATTGAAAGTAATGTTTGAGTTATGAAAGGATTTGCATATGTTTGGTGAAAAGTGCATTCCAGTCTAATGTTTGGTTCTGTTTCCCAGGGAATCATGTGAAAATTCGGATACATCATAGAACTCAATTATGATGGAACCCTGATGTCATAATTGATATCTACCACGTATTCTATTTTTTTACAGTAGGTTATTATTTCCTGGTAAACAGCAGAACTAAACACGCGACTTTTTCAGAAAGAAAACATGCATATCACAAAGTATTTATTTCATAAAAAAATGTTTTTTAAAAGTAGTGTTAGACATTTTTTAAATATTGTCTTGCATTGATTACATATTTTGTTATTGTGTTATGGGCTATTATTGTGTGTTTTTATGTTAGCTTTTTGTCCGCATTTCATAGGTCACACAATTCTTAGTAGTGCGAAAAGTGATTAAAACCACATTTAATACTACAGATGCTAATGGCAATATTGGGTCATTCTTTTCAGTCAGTTGGACTCCATAGCACTGTAGTGTAAGCCTACAGCAGACTATACTAAGTGTTAACTCCAGGCTGATATAGAAGAGGAAAAGGAAACGCTGATGCTTCCTAGGATGTGCCTGAGTTTAGTTTTGGCAAAGGACACATGAGTGCATGCAGGAGACACTGTGGAAATGTTAAAATGATGCAATGGCTAGGCCTATAGGCTATATAGGAATTGGAATTATAAATTGTATCAATAGGTCTATGCAAGTGTTAAACATTCTTAGATTTGGATAAAGCGTAATACGTTTGGATGTATACATTTTCTCGTGTGTGTATGTGTGTGCACGCGTGCGTGCGTGCGTGCGTGCGTACAGGCATTTCGTTACGCTACATCCGCAATAACATCTGCTAAATATGTGTGTGACCGATACGATTTGATATGATTTGATTCGGACTAGTTTACTGCAGTATCCGTTTCAGAATGTGAAATCGCTGAGATACCAAGGAATTATGAATGACATAATTCAGTCAGAGAGGTGGAAATGTTTTATATAAAACACCCAGAACTCAAAGTTCTGGAAAAATGCATTTGAGGGTTGAAAAAAATAAGTAAAATCTTTCCCACAGGCCTATGGCCTATATTTATAACTGGGAATTCCTGTTTCTGTTGACAGAACAGCCAGCGCAGTGGATTTTGGAAAATAAAGAAACGTTATTTGTTTAGTCAGGGATTATTAACCTGTTCAGTGCACTTTCTCCGCACCTGTGACACAGTGAACTGGTGTCTCATGAGCCAAACGTCACAGGAAAAGACATGACAATTCTGATGATGTTGGGAAATCTATAGGTAAAACAGCGATTTTCTCTAATTTAGAATACCGTAAGTAACAAGTTGACAACACCATATTACTAGTATTCTATGCCAATGCATCTCTAAGTGTGGGGTTTACTCAAACGTTTCATGTTATCTTCGACCAGGAAAGTAAAAGTTTATGAGCCCTTGCCCCCTCCCCTATGCGTTCTGCGTGAATAGTGCGCGCGAGGCGCAAGGAGGGCGCGGTGGCGCGTGATCCACTGTCGATCGTGGGGTTTTCGGTAGGGCTACTAAGGTTACATGGAGAAGTGGGAAATTATTTGATCGAAGATGTCAAATGCGGAACAGGAGGTAGAACCGGTCGCGGTGGCGGTGGGTAACGGAGTTGACACGAGTCGCGGTTACCGGAGAAAGCTCTCAGCAGATGACCACAAGCATCATCACCATGATCCGGTAAAAATTGAGACTATCACCCGAAGTAGAAAAATGGGTGAGTAAGTGATACAAGTAAAAAAGTACACTCAATGTACAACCCTCTGCAGTAGTAGTCTACAGTGATATTGTTATTAATTAGGACTATTTGGGGATATATTACAGGCCAAGGCCTATATAATCATTAGATGTATTTATTTTCTCAAATACAAACCTTTAGGTAATGATAATCTTTAGGAATAGTTTGACCAAGGTGAAATTAGTTTTATATCGGATATTCGGTGTTTATTCGGTTTTCTCTTCTAAATAGCTATTGAACCAAGCATGCCATAACTATGAAGATGGCATATTCTGAATCAGGGATGAATGGAGAATAATCCATACTTTAAAAAATATATATGATTTCTGATTTCAATCTTCAATAGCTCTTACATAAAGCGTGCCATGACTATGATAATGATATATTCTGAATCAGCGGAGAATGGACAAACATCTATAGCTGTTTTTTTGTGGGGAAATTTGGAGAGAGAAAAATATTCAGACTTTCAATCTTCAATGGCTCTTACCAAAGCGTGCCATGACTATGACAATTATATATTCAGAATCAACCACTTTTTTTGTTTCTTGAAATATGTGCAGTACCAGCCAAAGTTTGGACACACCTACTCATTCTAGGGTTTTTCTTTATTTTGACTATTTTCGACATTGTAGAAATAATAGTGAAGACATCAAAACTATGAAATAGCACATATGGAATCATGTAGTAACCCAAAAAAGTGTTAAACAAATCATAATATATCTTAGATTTTAGATTCTTCAAAGTAGCCACCCTTTGCCTTGATGACAGCTTTGCACACTCTTGGCATTCCCTCAACCAGCTTCAAGAGGAATGCTTTTCCAACAGTCTTGAAGGAGTTTCCACATATGCTGAGCACTTGTTGGCTGCTTTTCCTTCACTCTGCGGTTGAACTCATCCCAAACCATCTCAATTGGGTTGAGGTTAAGTGATTGTGGAGGACAGGTCATCTGATGCAGCACTCCATCACTCTCTTTCTTGGTCAAATAGCCCTTATACAGCCTGGAGATGTGTTTTGGTTCATTGTCCTGTTGAAAAACAAATGATAGTCCCACTAAGAGCAAACCAGATGGGATGGCATA